>NC_083569.1:9852479-10027479 GCF_027579695.1 Neoarius graeffei
AAGCCTGCTAGTTCACAAGCAAATCACTTAGCTCACTCTGTACATGGAATCTAACAAAACTTCATTCCTTTATTTTGCTCGCAAGTTAGCAAGCCTGCAAATAAACAAATTATTTAACTGACATGCACTTTCTATACAAGAACTCTAACACAACTTCCTTATTTTATTTTGCTAGCAAGTTAGCAAGCCGGCTAGTTAACAAGCAAATCATTTAGCTGACTCTGTACATGAACTCTAACATTACTTCCTTATTTTATTTTGCTCACAAGTTAGCAAGCCTGCTAATAAACAAATTATTTCATTAACACACTTTCTATACAAAAATACGTAACAAAACTTCATTTTTTTTATTTTGCTAGCAAGTTAGCTGGCCTGCTAGTTAACAAGCAAATCATTTAGCTGACTCTGTACATGAAATCCAACAAAACTTCATTCCTTTATTTTGCTTGCCAGTTAGCAAGCCTGCAAATAAAGAAATTATTTAACTAAACACACACTTTCTATACAAGAACTCTAACACAACTTCATTCCTTTATTTTGCTCGCCAGTTAGCAAGCCAGCTAGTTAACAAGCAAATCATTTAGCTGACTCTGTACATGAACTCTAACATTACTTCCTTATTTTATTTTGCTCGCAAGTTAGCAAGCCTGCTAATAAACAAATTATTTCATTAACACACTTTCTATACAAAAATACGTAACAAAACTTCATTTTTTTTATTTTGCTAGCAAGTTAGCTGGCCTGCTAGTTAACAAGCAAATCATTTAGCTGACTCTGTACATGAAATCCAACAAAACTTCATTCCTTTATTTTGCTAGCAAGTTAGCAAGCCTGCAAATAAACAAATTATTGAATTAACACACACTTTCTATACAAGAACTCGAACACAACTTCCTTATTATTAATTTATTTACTTATTTTTGCTAGCAAGTTAGCAAGCCTGCTAGATCACAAGCAATTTACTTAGCTCACTCTGTACATGGAATCTAACAAAACTTCATTCTTTTATTTTGCTCGCAAGTTAGCAAGCCTGCAAATAAACAAATTATTTAACTAACACACACTCTCTATACAAGAACTCTAACACAACTTCATTCCTTTATTTTGCTAGCAAGTTAGCAAGCCGGCTAGTTAACAAGCAAATTATTTAGCTGACTCTGTACATGAACTCTAAGAAAACTTCATTCCTTTATTTTGCTAGCTAGTTAGCAAGCCAGCTAGTTAACACAACACTAAATTAGTTATCGAGTCAGCATTACTTTATTTTGCTTGCTTGTTTACAAGCTGTTAGTTTAACCTGAACACAGTTCTGGGGAAATGGAGTGTACAAATCTCCAGAATGTATTTTCAGTGACACTGTGATTGCTGCCAAGTTGCTCATGCATTACAATGGACTCTGATGGATTTTTTTAAAGGATTCCCTGCTACAAACTCAGCTTCTGCAAACCGTCACTTGCAGGGTGTGGGTAATACACACTTCACAGTCATGATGAGCAGTCGATGATAGTGTGCTAAAACAGGTTTGAGACTCGATGTGGGAGTGAAAGGCAGTGAGGGAAATTTTTTTTTAAAAAGTAATTTGAACCATGCCCAACAGAACTGTTGGCACTCTGACTCCGTCCATGGTCGATTAAAAATTCAAGGCTAGAGAAATAAGGGTTGTGTTATTGCTGGCTGCCGGCTCGACAGGAAGTAAAGCAGTACGTGGAAATGAAGTTGAAAGAGGAGCCACAGCTCCATCTAATGTATGAGTGAAAAATCATCCAGTGCGAGAAGAAATACAGTACTAACTCGTGTACTAACTCATGAGTACATTTTCCAATTCCATAAAAGTTTACAATGATGCTCCAATTTAAAAAAAAAATTTGAGGAATGACTCATCATAAGTGATGTTTCCCATACTCACTCTCACACACACACACACACACAGGTGGTGTAAACAAATCCCTAACCAAATAAGCCTCCAACAAGCTCGAAGAGGTGGCAAGAACACAATCCCCTCGCCAATCACAATTACATTTCCATCGAAACGAATTGAAAACCAGTCCACGAGCCTACGATTCCGCCATTTTGATTACGTCCGAGCTATCAGGCTCGTATGCAAGTGTTGGCCGTGCTTAGAGACACGCCATGCTTCAAGTGGCTAAGCCCCAGACAGTTGGAACGAGGCATTCGGCAGTTGGAAGGAAGTGTTTGGTCCTCAAGGTTGCGGGGAGAGCGAGAAGGAGCGAGAGAGTGTGACCTGCTCGGCTCTGACCACATCACCACCACCTCGTTTGGAAATCAAATTTGCAGAGCCATGTGTGGAGGATCGTGCATGCAAATCATGGCCGTCCTTGTATTTTCCATTGCCTAGAGACATTTACATGGCCAGGAAGCCTGCTAAGATACGGTTAATCAGCAGAGCTTTCTGGCTTATCCCAAATGCACAAGATTTTAGCTTAATAATAATAATAGTAAGCAGGTGTCTTGGTCGACAAATGAGGAGAAGGCTACAGTGCACAAGACGAGTGCAAATGTACAAAACTACAGCAAAAAAAGAGAGAAAACTAATAATTGAGTAACTATATAATGTCAGTGTTGCATTCTTGAATCTGATTGGTCAAAAATATATTTTAATAAATCAGCTGCAATTCTGATCACAGGCTTATATTAATATAACACACTTGTTCTAATAAGTTATCACTCCACATACTGTACATAATAAGCATAATATTTATGGAAGGAGACTCCAGTGTCAGTGCTTTGTAAAAGTCAGTAGGTTGTAAAAGTAAGGAGGATAAATTGCTGTATTCAAAGAAAACAAATTTCAGGAGAGACTGTGATTGGAAATTAATCAACTTCTGGGCGAGTCTACTTTGTGCTTTTCCTGTAACAGCATACCAAGTGTTGAGCTACCTCCTTAAAGCTAGACGGCCTTTCGATTTCATAAAATTGGTGAAATTTAGTTCCCTCTGAAATGTGGTCATTGTGACATGTTTATTTCTGTAATATCTTACAAAATATCAGGCCATTCTGTGGCTGGGAAGTTATTTAATTTGAGGGGATTCCCGAGCAAATAATGTGCATGAAATCGCTCGCTTCACACAGTCAAGCAGACAGTCCTGCTTTGCAGACTAAACAATTGATCACACTGAGCTGATCGCCGGTATTTATTAGTTTGGTCCTGCATTTCCTTTCCTTCGTATATAACATAACAGCTTTTCTTCTCGCTTTCCGTTACTGTAGCCGGTCTTTTACATTTCATTCGCACACTCATGTCCTCCATTTTTCTCTCCTGTTTCAAATTTGTATCCCACAATGCCTTGCGCGAACGGGGAAAGCCCACCACGTGATGGTGGTATGACATAGTATCTTGTATTGGGTCATGGTGAAGCAGGAAAAAATAGCAGAGAATTTAGGGCCACGTGGCCCTAAATTCATTAATTTGTTCTATTTTTATAATAAATAATAAAATTGGAAGTCTGTGATTCGAATTCAGTAGGTTTCAGTCCATTAAACAAAAATAATTGGGTGTCGGGGAAAATTCTTTTTATGACCTACACCTGGAAAATCTGAAAGGCAGTCTAGCTTTAATTAAGAAACTATAATTGACTAGTTGTACTAAAATATTAATGGAAAAGTTTCAGAAGATGGAACTTCATCGTTTTCATCCTGAGGCCTGCGACAATTATTACTGATTACTTTATGATCCACAAACTAGGAATCATGGCCAGGCAATATGATACATACATACATACATACATACATACATACATTATCTCTAGCCGCTTTATCCTGTTCTACAGGGTCGCAGGCAAGCTGGAGCCTATCCCAGCTGACTACGGGCGAAAGGCGGGGTACACCCTGGACAAGTCGCCAGGTCATCACAGGGCCGACACATAGACACAGACAACCATTCACACTCACATTCACACCTACGGTCAATTTAGAGTCACCAGTTAACCTAACCTGCATGTCTTTGGACTGTGGGGGAAACCGGAACACCCGGAGGAAACCCACGCGGACACGGGGAGAACATGAAAACTCCACACAGAAAGGCCTTCACCAGCTGCTGGGCTCGAACCCAGGACCCTCTTGCTGTGAGGCGACAGTGCTAACTGCTACAGCAATATCAAAAAAAAAAAGTCAAAGTCCTTCCCATGCCTTGCAGTACCTGGTATTCCTAAGCAGTCTTCCACTCAAGTACTAACCAGGCCCAACCTGTATGTGGCACATCCGGCGGCGCCAATCTCCGTTTCCATAGCCCTCGGCCTCTTGCCTATTACATAGCTAGGGTTACAGTGGGGGGCTAGTCCTCTGGTAACCACGAGAGTTTAACTCCCCATGCACATCTGTATTGCAGCGTGCCTTGCCAGATGGCGGTAGGTACCATTTTTATGATGGTCTTTGGTATGACCCGACCGTGAATAGAACTCACGATCTCCCGATCGAGAGGCAGACACGCTACCACTAGGCCACTAGTCGGTACAGCTACAGCAATATAATACAGTATAATATAAATATTGTGGAAAATATGTCAGGACAATTTTTTATTTTGTTGAGATATTACAATACAATTATATCTTTTTATAGTGTGATATATAAATATGTAAGTGAGAAGCAGCTGATTTGCTGTTAAAATGTTGCACTGAATACTATATCATGTTGCGATATATTTCTGTCATATTTTACTGTAAACACAACTTTCAGGGTTTCCCCCCCCCCCTTTGTACATGGTTTATTGTCTTATAACAAAAAAGTAATATAATGTGCTGATAATTAATGGTTAATGTTGATGAATAGTTGTCCATGTGCTTTTAATTACACCACTGCTACAGTAAGACATTATTATAAAAGTGGGTTCGTGAATCACATGTGAATCACATGAATCGCTAATGCAAATAATGTGAATCATGTGATGAAATGCATGCACACTTTACACATAGAATTAACTGCCTGACATATCGTCGTTTTAGTATCGTAAGGTTCTCTCTGAAACGGAGTTAAATGCAGAAGTGAACGGTCATGCGATTCATGTGAATTTCTGATGTCTCAACTCATCTCATTATCTCTAGCCGCTTTATCCTTCTACAGGGTCGCAGGCAAGCTGGAGCCTATCCCAGCTGACTACGGGCGAAAGGCGGGGTACACCCTGGACAAGTCGCCAGGTCATCACAGGGCTGACACATAGACACAGACAACCATTCACACTCACATTCACACCTACGGTCAATTTAGAGTCACCAGTTAACCTAACCTGCATGTCTTTGGACTGTGGGGGAAACCGGAGCACCCGGAGGAAACCCACGCGGACACGGGGAGAACATGCAAACTCCACACAGAAAGGCCCTCGCCGGCCCCGGGGCTCGAACCCAGGACCTTCTTGCTGTGAGGCAACAGCGCTAACCACTACACCACCGTGCCGCCCGAATTTCTGATGTGAATCATTTAATAATTTAAGAAATGCATATGGCATATCACGGCCTCAGTGTTATCAGAATGAAACAAACTTCAGTCAGCATTAATGTGAATCATTTGAATTATGAATCATTAATGTGAATCATGTGATGGAATGCACGCGTCATTTAATACAGTTTATTTCATGCATATTGCAAGAACTGTATATGACGCATTGTGAGTTTAGGATGATTCAAGGTTGTGTGTGAAACAGAGCTAAAGTCAATGCTAATGTGAATCATGTGATTAAATGGATGCATCAGTTTAAAAAAAAAAAAAGTTTTATTTATACATGTTGCAAGAAATGCACATGACATGACATGACAGATCATGACCGAAGTATAATAAGGCTCCATCTGAAATAGAGTCAAATGTATAATTTAATAAATCACTAATATGACTCATGTGATGAAATGCATGCATCATTTAATACAATTCGAACATATAGTAAGAAATCCATACAGGTTTGTATGATGGTATGATAAGGTTCTCTCTGAAAAAGTTAAATGCTAAAGTGAATCAGGTGAATTATATGAATCGGATGAATCATGTGATAAAATGCATGCATCACTGAATAAAACTGAATTCATGCATATTGCAAGAAAAGCATGCAACCTGAGTATTATAAGGTTTGACAAACAGTGGAAAAGAGACCCTTAGAAAACCCAGGCCTTGATATGTAAGTTGAACCACCAACTGAATCATGCTAATGCATTATTATTTTTTTTTCCAGGAAGGACATTTGCACTGTTTAAATCTATGTTAAGCAGCACGTGAATGACGGAAAGTGGAAAATATGACATAGGCGTCAGCTGCAGGTTTACAACGAGCTGAGTCCGATGTTGTACAATAGGCAAATTGGTGGCATGATGAGTTCAACCACACTCCATTTGCCTACAACCAGATTTCCATTCAGCGATTTTAATGTCATGCTTTTTAATTTGATTGTTTGATTGATTGATTGATTGTTTTAAGGGTACACTGACCAGCCAAAGCCAGACCATCACATTAGTTTGGTCAAAAGTTTTTAGTAGTTAAACCCTGTGATGACCTGGCGACTTGTCCAGAGTGTACCCCGCCTCTCGCCTGTAGTCAGCTGGGATAGGCTCCAGCTTGCCTGCGACCCTGTAGAACAGGATAAAGCGGCTAGAGATAATGAGATGAGATGAGAGACCATGTAGCCTACTTAAGAGTCAAATCAATAGGTAGAATAAACTCTGGAGTTCATCTGAGACCAATCAGATTTTACATAGAGAACTATTCCAGAGAAAGTTTTGTGTCCTACTTTGTTTACTATATTACAACCAATCTTTATCTCCCAAGTCTCTACAAATAAAGGAAGTTATGGATTAAAAAAAAAAATCAAGCCTTGAAACTAAAAGCTTTGTCACAAGTAAGATTGCAGAGCAATATTGTAGAATTATTTCTATTTCTAATAACTACTACTATAGCCCAGGAGTAATAGGGTTATACCCGGAACAAATTAGTAACAAGCTGAAAATTTCAGAATATGTTCAGAATACATTTAGGAATAACATACTAAAAGTCCCCGGAAATCCCCCTTGTGCTCTCTGAGAAATTCAAGATGGCGTCCAAAATGACCGCCAAATGGAGATCTCAGGCCCAAAACAAAATATTAATGCAATTAAAAGGTCAGAATATATGTTTTGTAGGGTAGGAGAGTAAATTCCAACATGTGTGTATTAATTACATTGTGTATTAACATTATATAATAACAATGTACACATTATTATAACAGTATATTTGTGTATAATGTGTTTGCTTGCCATGTCTGGTTAGATTGTCATATTTTTGGCACTTCACCAGTTCACATTTATGAATGTGCACAGTACTATGAATGCGTGTAGGTTTCATCCAGTCCGATCCTTGAATCAAGTATCAATCTTGAAACGCCCTGGCCCATAAATTTACATCCAAGAAGAAATAACAATGACTGTTATGACAAAATAATCGTTATGGTATCATGAAGATATCTCATATGTTTTTGAAATGGCTTCAGTTCTTAATGTTTAGGACTAATAATTACAGACTTATAATTGTAAATCTATACATGTGCTATTTAATGTACACTACCGATTATAGAGTGTGGATCCATTGGTTACTCGTTCACTCCGTATCATCCTATTCTGTTCACAAAACAACAAACACAATTACTAGGGGTTGGAGCACTTATTTTCATTAATATTAATTAAAGTAAATTGGTGGTGTAAAATGAAAAATGGCATGTTAAAAGGTCATGCTGAGTTCAGTCATTTTTAAAAGGTCATGCTGAGTTTAGTCATTTTTTGTCCGAACACACTGGCATTGCTAGTAGTAAAGACTGGCGCTAGAAACTCAAAGATTAATTTTTTTCCACCCTTAAACAAGCTTGAATAAATTCCCTACTTCATTGATGGTACAACAAAGGTCCAAGCATTACAACTGAGGCACTGAGAAGTGTTTAAGTCTACTCATTGTTTATAAGCAAGAGCTTTTATTGAGGCAGACCTTTTTGTCATGAAAGTCGCCGGAATGTTGAAGAAGTGTACTGAAACAGCTTGCCATTGTAGTTTTAGAAGATAGAGTTCTCAAATTTAATTTCCCTTTAATATTTTATCAAAGCTTAAAGATGCACTAAGGAAATTGATGTCTAATTGTTGTCTTACATTATGTTCATGTATGTAGGTAGCCTACTAAGCTAATCTGTCAATCATGTCAACCATCAAATTCCATGTAATTTCCACATTAATGACCTTGTAATCTTGGTTAATTTTAATTTTAACAGTGTGACAATGGTGAATTTGCATTGCTTGTATGAGAGAACATATAATTTAACATTTTAATTGCATTTATATTATGTTTTATCCCTGAGATATTGAAAAATCTCCAATC
This sequence comes from Neoarius graeffei, assembly GCF_027579695.1. NCBI lineage: Eukaryota > Metazoa > Chordata > Actinopteri > Siluriformes > Ariidae > Neoarius > Neoarius graeffei. The sequence goes on from NC_083569.1 coordinate 9,860,811, forward strand.
GGCGGCCATTTTGGACGCCATCTTGAATTTCTCAGAGAGCACAAGGTGGATTCCCGGGGACTTTTAGTATGTTATTCCTAAGGGTATTCTGAACACATTCTGAAAAATTCAGCTTGTTACTAATTTGTTCCGGGTTGGACTCAATTTTGAGCTAATGCTCTTGGGCTACTACTACTACTAATAATAATAATAATAAGCTTAGAAGTCCCATGTTCAAGGATTCCCCCTAATGGAAGGTGTGTGCACTCAGGTCGGAGGGTAAATCAGAGCTGTTGGGAAAGTTACAAGGGATGAAAGTCACAGGTTTGAAAACATTCAAAAAACTGAATTTAATCAGATGCACAATGATGCAAATTAGTAGGATTTTAAGCATCATTCTAATTTAGACTGAGGGTTATGGACTTATTAACTACCGGGGTATTAAAATATGATTTGTACATTTACGTCCACATTAGTTAGCTTAAATATTGCATCAGTTTTACACTGGCTCTCCTCAAGCTACATTAGGTGTCCAAAACTGAGATGGATATAATAATAATAATAATAATAATAATAATAATAATAATAATAATAATAATACATTTTCGATTTTTCAAAGATTTTCATCCATTTTTTAGAACACAAGTAAATAAAAAAGGTGTGTTCTTATAAACTGAAAGCAATAGGCAGTAAAGTTCATAAGCTTGAATTACAACCTCAAATCAGAAAAAAAGTTGGGACGGTCTGTTGAGGTGAAATTAAAACTGAAAAACAATGACTTGTAAATAATCGTTGACCTGTATTGCATTCAAAACATTACAACAGCACCTTATTTGATATTTTACCTCGTGAATTTTATTTAATATTTTTTTCCCTCAAAATAAACATTTTTCCGTTTTGATTCTTGCAACACCGTTCAAAAAAAGTTGGGACATACGTTAAAGAAGCATTTACCACTTTATAATGTTCCCGGCGGCACGGTGGTGTAGTGGTTAGCGCTGTCGCCTCACAGCAAGAAGGTCCTGGGTTCGAGCCCCGGGGCCGGCGAGGGCCTTTCTGTGTGGAGTTTGCATGTTCTCCCCGTGTCCGCGTGGGTTTCCTCCGGGTGCTCCGGTTTCCCCCACAGTCCAAAGACATGCAGGTTAGGTTAACTGGTGACTCTAAATTGACCGTAGGTGTGAATGTGAGTGTGAATGGTTGTCTGTGTCTATGTGTCAGCCCTGTGATGACCTGGCGACTTGTCCAGGGTGTACCCTGCCTTTCGCCCGTAGTCAGCTGGGATGGGCTCCAGCTTGCCTGCGACCCTGTAGAAGGATAAAGCAGCTAGAGATAATGAGACGAGATGAGATAATGTTCCCATTCCTTCTCACACAACACTTAAAAGATGTTTAGGGACTGAAGACACCAAGTGATGAAGTGTTTCAGGTGTTATTTTGTCCCGTTCTTCCTGCAAACAGGTCTTAAGGTATATCTGTTTCAAAATTCACCACACATTTTCTGTTGGGGACAGAGGGAACAGGCACCCTCATCTTCCACAGCCACGCCTTTGTAATGTGTGTAGAATGTGGTTTTGCATTGTCATGTTGAAATCTCCCTGGAAAAGATGTCATCTTGAAGGCAGCATATGTTGCTCCAAAATCTCAATGTACTTTTCTGCATTATTGCTCCATCACAGAAGTGTAAGTTACCTTTACCAAGGGCACTGACACAACCCCATGCTGTGACACACCTTGGCTTTTGGATTTGTTCCTGGTAACAGTCCAGATGGTCCTTCTTGTACAATAAAAGACCTGGAATACTGATTCATCTGACCACAATACACGTTCCCACTGTGTAATGGTCCATCCTAGATGCCTCCGAGCCCAGAGAAGTCAATGGTGCTTCTGGACACAGTTAACATAAGGCTGCCTTTTTGCGCAGTCAAGTTTTAATTGGTGTTTGTGGATGTCACTCAGTATTGTAGAGCCTGACAAAGGTTTGCCAAAGTAATCCCGAGCCCATGTGGTTCTGTCAGCTATAAATGAATGATGGTTCTTGATGCAGTGAGGGATCGGAGATCACAGGTGTTCAGATTAGGCTTGAGCCCTTGCCCTTTACGCACCGAAATTCCTCCAGATTCCTTGAATCGTTTTATGATATTATACACCGTAGAGGGTGAAATATCCAAGTCTCTTCATATGTTTCTTTGAGAAACATTGATTTTCTTTTGAGAAACATTTCAGTAATTTTCCTCATGCATCTGTGGAGAAACTGGAGATCTTCAGCCCATCTTTGCTCCTCAAAAACTAGGCCTTTCCTGGATACTGATTTTGTACCAAATCATGATGACAATCACTTGTTGACATCACCTGTTTCAAATCACAGCATTATTGACCAAATTGTGATTTAGTCCTGGGTATGACTTTAAACTGCAACCGGTGGGGAGTCTCAGGTCCGGGAGGACTTGAGCATTGGAGAAAGTGGAGTTACCCCTTAATCACCATTGCTCCCAGGTCCACTCTGACCCGGAGTGGTAGCACCTGCCTGGGTTCCAGCTATGGGTTAAATAGTACATCACCAATAAGGTGCTGGCAGCAGGGCGCTTTTTGGTGCAATGTGGCAAATGAACCCAACAGGGTCAATGGCACACCACCAGATGGCATGCGGAAGAGCCACTCAAATGGCCAATGGATGGCATCACTCGGCAAGTCAGTTGTCACTGCAGGGCAACTTCCATACTTGTCAGGTCTATGGCACTTTCGTGCACCACTTGGCACCAGGTCTGGAGGTCCAGAGAGACAATACAATGGGGACACGACATCGTTTGTCTTACCTTACTGTGCAGGGCGCTTTGTTAGGAGAGGAGAATAGTATGCGAGAGCTCACGAGACCAGACATTCTGTGGCGGCTCGGCCGGGCCATTCATGCCGCCACTACAGGCGATTCTGTCGCTCTGGTGCAGGCCTCACAGCCCATCTGTGTTTCTGCGCATCCTAATGAAGCAGTCATTATCGCTAGCGATGGACAGCCGCCGCCGATGACAATTATTGTGATTTGATTTTTGTTGCAAGCCTGAAACCTGCAACACAAATCAAATCCCAGTAATGAAGTGATTTGAAACAGGTGATGTCAACAGGTGACTGTGATCATTTTTGTGTAAAACATCAGAACATGGTGGATGGGGTTTTTTCCTCTTCAGGTTTACATATTAGTGGCCTGCTTCCTTGATGGTTAAAGTTTCTTTTGAAATAAAATGGAGTTGAAAAATAAGTAACTTTCATGCAGAAATGACATAACAGGCTACTACCAGACCTGATGTTTCATTCTGAAGTATTTTGATGAATTATATAAGCAGTAAGCAATAGCTTTTCACATTTTACCCAATTTTGTTTCGGTAATGGATCATCTCTCTTTATTAAAATATTTTTCACTTCATCTATCAACCCCACCCCCACCCCCCATGGACCAAATGGAAGTTCTCATGTTAAGCATGGCGTCATCTAGGTCTTAACTTAGATCGGAAGAGGCTTCCCCACAAGTCCTGCGGTGAGGTGACCCTCCCAAACGGAACTTTGCATGTTAATTTCCATCCTTTCTATTCATGGAGGTAGTCCTGTTCAGATGCCTTCGACAGTCCCACACACTGGCACAGAGTGTACAGCGCGCAGATCCTGAGCACTGGAGTGGCAAAAATGGCCATAAAGTGAGTTCGTTTAGGATTCAATTTGTACTCTGGACATGTAATAGCACTTTAATGCACTGATTTCTTGCTAGTTCAATATGAAGTGTGTTGTCTGTATTTTACAATGAGAGAATTTAGTGGAATGAATTTCATACTAAATGCTCGGGGTTGTAAAGTAATTCTGATTTTCTAGCCTTTGTGACTAGTGAAAGATCTAATTGTAATTTTGAAGGGTAGATTTTGTTGCTTTGCCAAGGAACCTGTTGAAGATGTTACAGTTTGGAGCGAGTCAATCGAAAAGCTACTGGAGTCCCAAGGTAAGAAGCTACGTTTCAGTTTTTATTCGGTGTTCTGTTGAGTTTGTGAGCAGAATTTAAGAGCAAAAATTTTTTAAAAGACAAACTCAATACACTAAAAACAAACACTGAATGTCCGAGTCGTGAACTTTGCTTACTTTACGAGACTATCGTCACATTGGAGTGGTTCAACTTTCAGTGAATGTACTTATATAATATCTGTTAAAACGGGATTAAAAACTCATTATTCAATTGATTGAAATAAAGAGAATCTTAAAAAAACATTACAAAGGAAGAAAAAGCAAGAGTAATACTGAAATACTTGAAGGTCTTCGTGTTTTAAGGTGCTTTGGATAATTCAAATCTGTACGTCAGCATTCAAATTGGAGCTTCTCAACAACAAGCCAACACCCAAAATGGAGTCTTTTATTTTTAACAGAAAAATCTTTCAAAAACCTGTTTATATCGTGATTTCTTGTTGTTCTGATTTTTTTTTCCGCACTGTAGCTGGGTTGCAGGCCTTCACAGACTTCCTGAAGTCCGAGTACAGTGATGAAAACATCAGGTTCTGGAAAGCTTGTGAGGACTACAGGCACATCACATGCAGGACGGAAATGACCTGTGAGGCCAATAGGATCTACTCTGAGTTTGTACAAACGGAGGCTCCCAGCCAGGTATGTTGGATCTCAGTTCGTTGAAGTGATTGACAGTGTTGGGTGTGATCTGGAGATGTAGTGAAGGTACCTCTTAACGAACGTGTTTCATGCTCTTGTTTGGATGTGTACAGATGTATCAATAATTACATCATTGTTTGACTAAAGTGCTAAACAATTCTAAAATGATGAAGATAATAATGTTCAACATGCGAAGATAACAGAACTAGCATCCATTTGTTTCCAGATCAACATTGACTGTAAGACTCGAGCGATAATAAAACAAAACATATCAGACCCGGATGTGGCAATCTTCGAAACGGCCCAAGCTCTGATCTACAGGCTCATGACGAGGGACTCTTACCCGCGGTTTTTAAAATCTGACATCTACCAAAGGTTGCTGCAGAAATGAGGCCACACCTGACTTCTCTAGGATTAAATGTCTTTAAGAGTGTGTTTGGTTCCTAGGGAAATGCACATACATGTTCGTTCAGACTGAACCGCTGAGTTCCAATGGAGTTCTATCATAAATAGCCGCTCTCAATAGGTCATGTGGAACTGAGGAACTAAATGCTCTTCAGAATAGATTATAGTGATTTACTCAATATGACAGTATACTGCACCTTTACCAAAAAAAACTCAATTTCGTCAACCACAGATATGCATATTAGAGACCTAGATAGAGCACTAGTGATGCCCAGTGATGTTCAGTGAGATGAGACAGAATCAAAGATATTTATTTTCTGAAGAAAGAAATGCTTGAATATTGAAAAGATTTTTTTTCTGAAAAAAAAAAAATACGGGGTGTTTCAAAAAATTTGATATTATTTGAGATGTAAACATCCCAGAAACTATATAGTCTACGCAAATGAAACTGGACAGGCTTAATGTTGAGCAATATACGATTCATTTCTCAAAATTTGAACAAGAAATTCAAAGGTATATGGATTCCATGAACGATTTCACTAATTTTCAATATTCGCGCCAGATCCTGGCGGTCATCCAGATCCTTTTGCCCTGCACACACAGACAGCCTTTCTCTTTGACCTTTCTGCACCATGTCCAAATCTGCATTGCAGTTGGTGCATTTTCAGAGAATTTTCTCATAAATGCACGCTGCGCAGTCTTGTTTGACTGTGTTCGAGCGTCCTCTAAAACAAAAAACGCGTTTTTTTCCCCCAATGAATGGCATTTCTATACCTAAAAAGATAAAAACAAAAAACATTAAGAGATAAAATTTTGACCTGTTTCCACACATGCTCAAAAAAAACTCAAGGTCAATTGAACGAGAATTGGCAAAGTTACTAGATTGTGAAATGATATCCAATTTTATTTATTTTTTTTTTTTGAAACACCCTGTATAGAATAATAAAACTTGAGTCTTACCACTCAGGCACGACAAATCTACAACGCTATTGAAAATCGGCACTACAAATTATTAGCAAAGTCTTGAATCAACTCGAAATATCGTGTAGTGTTTTAAAAATCTGGCATCACCAACATTTACAAAGTCAGGTACTTTGTAAAAGTTAGAGTAGTCTTAGCTAGGCAAATTTTGCAAGCAGCTTTTGCTTGTACAGAAAAGAGTAAGTAGCTAGCTTACTTACGATGAATGTTCATGTACAACAAGACAAAACGATGCAAATAAGCTCGACTGATTGAACTTTAACATAAAAAGCTGAGAATCTAGCTAGAGAAAACTGGATAGTTATCTTACTTAGCTCGGAAACGTTGCAGATTTCAACTTTTACCATAACTTGAATTTTGTTACAAATGGTCTGGCATGTAGGAAAACGTAGAAGACAATTTTCTGCAAACATTTTTGGAATTACAAACGTGGATCACATGCTCGAGGTCTCACATACGTATATCTGTGAACACAACCCAATTGTCTTTGAATGATTGTCCATATCAAAAATGTGCCAACGTAAACTCACCATCAATCTTAGATTTACCTGGTAACTAGCACACTCTAAGTAAATATAATCGAGAGCGTATTGCATATCGAGACTGACAAACATCATTCTGTGGACCAGGTTATATTTTACAGAAACTTGATGCACATTGTATTAGTGTGCAACGTAGAATAAGGTTGTAGTCAAATTTGTGGTGTGCTCAGCTTTTAAGTATAACAAGTGCAAGGTTTTTTTTTTTAATGTGCTTTTGTTTGCATAAAGACTTTTTTTCTAAGAAATACTGTATGTGTGTGTGTGGCGGCCTGAGAAAACACTTTCCAAGGTGAAATTTTGAGCTTTTATAGAATTCGTTAACTGCATAAACTGGCTTCTCTTTTGCAGATATAACAATCAGAACTTTATAAAGTTACCGCTAAAATGTGTGACATTCACTCTCAAAACATTTCCACTCTGTTGAAGCAAAATCTATTGACCACGTCTTAAATTTGAGGTTGAAAAACCTCCATTTTCGCCAGTTTTTCCCAGGTCACCACACATATGGTAAATTCTTATTTGTGCGGATTCGGGACACGTAAAAGTCATCTATGTACCAGATGCGAAACTATATAGCGTTCTTCTTTCTTTTTTTTTTAATTCTAATTTTTATGAACTAGCTGTAAAACATCATGTTCTGTATAAGTATAAAATCACACAGTCAAATGTTGTTGTCATGCCATTAGTAGTAACGCAGCGTAATTTCATCTCTGCAAAAAAAGTTTGGATTGTGAAATAAAATTTTAAACTTTGCCCAAGGAAAGCTTGTGCTTTGTGTGATGTGAGTTATTCATTTATATGATGTTGGTTAAAAGGTTTCATCAGAATCTCATTTCCTTTCAGTTTGAGATACTTGTTGGTGTTTTCTCAGAAAAAGAACAGACAGCTTACTCTCTTGGAATTTCCTGTGCGAATAAAAGTGTCCACGTAACTAAACCCCATCCATATTGAATATGGTGCGTTTCAATGTTGTTCAGGTGAAATTTCTCTTAATTTCCTTTCATTCAGCAGTCACACAGTCTGTCTGATGGACGGTAGGTGGCAACACTGTGCTGCAAAATGGCGTGGAAGCTTCTTGCCTCATTTCATTTGCATTTATTGGTTTGGTAATCTTTTACTCATAGTGACTTGCGAGTCCAGAGTGAGGACACATCCGCTTGAGGGTTGTGGGACTTGATCAGAAACCCAACAGTGGCTTTGTGTCAGGCTTCAAATTCAAACTCAAGCTGTGTTACAGCATGACTCTTTCTTGCTGGTGGATATATATCACTTTACTCAAATTACCTGAATATTTACTCTTTGATTACCATTTCTAACATTTCAAAAGTCTTACTCCTTACATTTTTAATTCACAATTTTCAAATTATCAAAGTCTGGATGGGAAAAAAAAACCCTACACATTCAATCAATTGTGATTCTGTGCACTTGAACTATATTCACAACAATAACCATATCTCATCTCATTATCTGTAGCCACTTTATCCTGTTCTACAGGGTCGCAGGCAAGCAGGGCTAACCATATCCTAACCAAAAAAAAAAAAAAAGTGCCTACGTTTATGGAAAACTTACTTCCTTATATTTTAAAGTATTTGAATGCGAATTCAATCAATCAATTTGTCATTACTGTATTAAAATTTATATTTTAAACATCAATTCAACCCCATAGTCCAGCAAATGAATAAAAAAGAGACAATCCACAAATGGAAAATTTGTATAATTTCAAACATGTGATGAAGCCATGGCCTAATGGTTAGAGAAGCAGCTTTGTGACCAAAAGGTTGCTGGTTTGAGTCCCCGGACCAGCCGAAATGCTCTTGAGCAAGGCACCTAACCCCCCATGCTGCTCTGGGTACGGTATGTTGTATGTCACTCTGGATAAAAATGCCTATAATAATGATGGACTGAAGCTAATTTCATAAAAAGGAAACTTTTCAGCTGACTTATTTTACTTTTTACATTAAAACTTTGAACTTCCATGAAAACATAACCTTATTGGCTTCTCTGAATATCATCCTGACACGATTTGCCATCATTTGCACTGTACTTCGTTCCTTACTCCTGCTTACTCATAATAAAATTAGGTTCAGGTCCAAATTACTAATCAGCAGTAAGTGCATCCGGTTAAGTCGCAAGAAAATGAAAGGTAGTACAAAACGAAGCATTGATGTTTAAGAGCCGGAACAGGAACATAATCCATCTGTTCTTGCCAAAATTATAATAGCTTGATATTTCTCTTGTCAAGAACGTCACACTATCATGGAATATTCAACTATAAATACACAGCTGGCTCTGAATATGAAATGAAAGCAGCTGAAACTTGATACGTGTCTACGACTTTGCCTTTGAGTCCATTTTATTACATTTGAATATAAAATATCAGCTTTAATTCTGAGGTCTACTGTATCTCGGGTAATCACTGTCCATTCCATTGGACAAGATGAAAACAATACCTTGGGGGTTATTCATTCAAAACAGCATTTTTTTGTTTACTTTTTATGCAAAACAACATCAGAAAAAGAAAAAAAAAAGCCTGTGAACAGTTCTACAGCTTTCCTATTATCAAAATGCCATAATCTAAGAATACACCATTGGGAAAAGCCTATGAGCTCCAGTTATCCCAAGTAGACTAATTTTACTAGCATTAGCCAAGTTAGATAAAATAGCTAATTAGCTAATTGACAGTAAACTAGTTCACGGTTTTCCCCCACAAGTCGACACAAGTGGGATTTCCGTATATGAGCTTACCAGAACAACGAAAGCTACTTTGTTCATCACTGACATATTTCGCTACAGAATCACAAACTTTTTGTGGTTTCTCACCCTGTAAAAGGATGCCAGAGAACTTAAAAAAAAAAAACAGCTGTAGCATCAACTTTAAGACTTGAATCATGCTCTTCTGCAATCAGTGATTTTCAACAGAAAACATGCACTCAACCAGTCAACAGAATAAGCTTATATATATATATATATATATATATATATATATATATACACACACACAGTGCAATGCAATAATGAGTACACCCTCTTTGAAAAGTAACATTTCACACAATATGACAAGGAACACAAAGATATATTTCCAAAATGTTCCCAGACTGAGACCCCGTCCACACGTAGCCGGGTATCTGCTAAATCGAAGATATTTTTCTACGTTTTGGCCTGTCATCCACATGAAAACACATCAAAAATGAATATTTTAAAAAACTCCGGGCAAAGTGAAGATTTTTGAAAACTCCGTGTATGCCTTTTCGTGTGGACAGAGCTAACCGGAGGTTTGCGTTTTAGAATGTCACAATCTGCACCAAAAAAATGACAACAAATCTGCCCTGACGTCAAACGTGCGACCTTTGTTTACTGCAGAAGCCAGATTAAGCATGGACTTAAGCTAGCCGCCCACTACGGCGATCCACGCGGTACCGAACCGACCCATTTCAGAGCCGACTCCCGACAGGGCACGCACATATCCCCCGACTGTTGACGAGTGCAGTCGCGATTGAAGCGACACGTGACAACTTAATAGCTTTGTGATTGGCTATTGGATATAGTTACTGTTAAATCCAACACTTGAAGATGCTACAGGCTGAATTACAAATGACACAACATGGAATATGTAGCGCACTAGCTAGGCTGCATGAGCTATTATTTCCAACCTTAAATAGTGCACTTGTATAGGGGAGTTAAAGCGATTTGGAATTCAGCCACACAACTTGAGCAGAGTGGCTTTCCAGCCCACTGTGTCTATGGATAAAGCTTCAGTCTATGGAATTACAGTATATACCTGCATTAGGTGCTACCAACACGTATTTCTCGCGCTAGAAATTGTGTTTAATGATGTCACGTGTTATATGCGAAAGATATGATTGGCTATTGCTAGCGACTCTCGCCGATCAGTCTGGCTCCCGATTCGTTTTTCGAATCGGCTGTGAGATGAGTCGGGACCATCGAAAACTAGTCTTTACGCCTGACTCGCGACTTCAGTTGGCTCGGTACGCTGAAAATCGGCATAGTGTGCGGCTAGCTAAAGAGTAATGGATCGGAGTAGTGCCTTGAAAGCGTTAATTATTGTGCAGGTGCTATTTACATGTTTAATTTTAGAAGCCCAACTACTGCTCCAAGAGCACAGGCGATGTGATTAGGGGGTAGGATTTGGGGAAATAATGCCATCTACAGGTTGGGAATGCTTATGAATGTGATTGAAAACGCAGATGTTCGGTTATGTGTGGAAGGGATTTTTTTCGAAGACGAGGTGGTGTGGATAAAACATTTTTATAAACGGAGGGGGGGGAAATGTTCGGTTTTAAAAATACCCGGCTACGTGTGTACATGGCATAAGTTAAACACAGGTTCTGTTGAGCTTTTGAACTCAAAACAAAGGCTAATAATATAACTTAAATGATTTTTATTTCAGTTTTACTGAAATTTGTGTGGTGCAGAAATGAGTACACCCCACTGAAGGGCTCTGAGTAAAGCAACTTTTTAGGCTACCAATGTGGACCTGAACAAACAATTAACCACAGGTGAGTCTAATTAGTCATTACACAGGTGTTAATTAGGCAGTTGGCTACAAAAGGCCGTTACCTAAAGCAAACCACCCTTTCCCATTTCCTACTGTCAGCAATGGCACCTCATGGCCAGGAAACGTCTCTGGATCTGAGAAAGCGGATTATTGCTTTACACAAGAGAGGTGAGGGCTACAAGAAGATCAGTAAAGCCTTACTTATCAGTAAGAACACGGTTGCAAAAGTGATCCAAAAATTCAAGACAGATGGAACTGCAGCCAAAGTACAGAGACGTACAGGCCGGCCAAGAAAATTAACACCCAGGCAGGAGCGGCTTGTAATGAGAAAAGTTGAGGAAAATCGGCATGCAAGTGCACAACAGGTATCTAAGGAAGTAGAGACTGAAATTGGAGTGAATGTGTCACGTGACACAATATGCCGTACAGTGCAGCGGAATGGCATGCATGGGTGTCGTCCCCGAAGGAAGCCTCTCCTAAAGCCCAGTCACAAAAAAGCCCGTCTAGAGTTCGCCAGGGCACATGCAGAAAAGGATGAAGGCTACTGGGACTCTATACTCTGGAGTGATGAGACCAAAATCAATCTTTTTGGAACTGATGGCTTCAAAACAGTCTGGCGTCGCAAGGGTGAGGAGTACAAGGAAAAATGCATGGTGCCCACAGTGAAACATGGAGGGGGTAGTGTTCTTATGTGGGGTTGCATGAGTGCTGCGGGTGTTGGAGAACTGCATTTCATTGATGGCATCATGAATTCTCAAATGTACTGCTCTATACTGAAAGCTAAGATGCTTCCATCACTTCGGGCCGTTGGTCGTCATGCTATTTTTCAACATGACAATGACCCAAAACACACATCTAAGGCCACTGCTGACTTTCTGAAGAGGAACAGGGTGAGAGTGATTCCATGGCCAAGTATGTCACCTGATCTGAACCCTATAGAGCATCTTTGGGGAATACTGAAGAGGCAGGTTGAGCATCACTCTCCATCCAACATCCAGGCTCTGAAAGATGTCATCCTTGAAGAATGGAAAAAGATTGATGTAGCCAAATGTTGTCAACTTGTGCACTCCATGCCAAGGAGACTTGGGGCTGTCATTGCAAATAATGGAGGCCATACAAAGTACTAAATGTACTGGATGTAATTGAGTTTGTTGTGGGGTGTACTCACTTTTGCTCCACCCCACTTTCACGGAAACAGAAAAATATGTAATTTAAGGCATCTTTTCACCTTTCTGCTTGAGTTATAATGTAAGAACATAGTGCAATAAACATCATCAAGGAACTGTTTGGGACATATTGTTTGTGTTCATTTTACACGGAGTGCAGAATTATTAGGCAAGTTGTATTTTTGAGGATTAGTTTTATTATTGAACAACAACTATGTTCTCAATCAAACAAAAAGACTCATAAATATCAAAGCTGAATATGTATGGAAGTTAGAGTGGGGTGTTTTTAGTTTTGGCCATTTTAGGAGAATATGTATGTGTTCAGGTAACTTTCACTGTGCAGAATTATTAGGCAACTTAATAAAAACCAAATGTGTAGCCATTTCACTTATTTATTTTCACCAGGTACACTGATATGACAACTCCAGATTTGCAAATAAACATATCTGACATTCAAACACAAAACAAAAACAAAATCAGTGACCAATATAGCCACCCTTCTTCATGAGGACACTCAAAAGCCTTCCATCCATAGATTGTCAATTTCTTTATCTTCACGACCAACATTGTGTGCAGCAGCAACCACGGCCTCCCAGACGCTGTTCAGAGAGGTGTACTGTTTTCCCTCTTTGTAGACCTCACGTTTTATAATGGACCACAGGTTCTCTATGGGGTTTAGGTCAGGTGAACAAGGGGGCCATGTCATTATTTTTTTCACCTTTCAGACCTTTACTGGCTAGCCACACAGTAGAGTATTTGGACGCATGAGATGGAGCGTTATCCTGCATGAAAATCATGTTCTTCTTGAAAGATGCTGACTTTTTCCTATACCACTGCTTGAAGGTTTCTTCCAGGAACTGGCAGTAGGTCTGGGAGTTGAGTTTGAGTCCATCCTCAACTCGAAAAGGTCCAACAAGCTCGTCTTTGATGATACCAGCCCATAGCAGTACTCCACCTCCACCTTGCTGGCGTCCGAGTCGGAGTGGAGCTCCGTGCCCATTACTGATCCAGCCACAGGCCCATCCATCTGGCCCATCAAGAGTCACGCTCATCTCATCAGACCACAGCACCTTAGAAAAATCAGTCTTAAGATATTTCTTGGCCCAGTCTTGACGTTTTATCTTGTGTGCCTTACTCAGTGGTGGTCATTTTTCAGCCTTCCTTACCTTGGCCATGTCCCTCAGTATTGCACACCTTGTACTCTTTGACACTCCAGGAATGTTGCAACTCTGGAATATGGCAGAACTGGATGCTAATGGCTGCTTGTTAGCTTCACGCTTGATTTTCCGCAGATCATGTGCAGTTATTTTGCGCCTTTTTTTTCCCACACGTTTCTTTCGACCCTGTTGACTATTTGCAATGAAACGCTTGATTGTTCGGTGATCACGTTTCAACATCTTCGCAATTTCAAGAGTGCTGCATCCATCTGCAAGACATCTCACAATTTTAGACTTTTCAAAGTCGGTCAGATCTCTCTTCTGGCCCATTTTGCCAGAGGAAAAGAGGTTGCCTAATAATTATGCACACCTGATATAGGGTGTTGATGTCATTAGACCACACCCCCTCTCATTACACAGATGCACAGCACCTGATATACTTAATTGGTAGTAGGCTTTCAAGCCTAAACAGCTTGGAGTGGGACAACATGCATTAAAAGGATGTTGTGGTCAAAATACTCACTTGCCTAATAATTCTGCACTCAGTGTAATACTGTGAAAAATGTCGTTTTTCGGGGGGGTGTACTCATTATTGCATTGCACTGTATATATTTGCTCTTATCAGAGTAACAGGGTTGAGTCAAATGATTAGCAAATACATAAAATATGGTGACCTGGCGACTTGTCCAGGGTGTACCCCACCTTTCGCCCATAGTCAGCTGGGATAGGCTCCAGCTTGCCGAGACCCTGTAGAACAGGATAAAACGGCTAGAGATAATGAGATGAGATGGTTAACTAGAATGTGTGCTAATGATCTGAAAATGCCCTTCCACTTTCAAAGCGATCCCGTGAGTCATTAAAAATGTCGAAAGAAAGAGAATTTACCTCATGATCTTCAGGCAATTTGGATGATGCAACTTCCTGTTCAGCATGTGGCATGAGATGTTTGTTTTAATGAGTATACTTAAGTGTAAAGGAAATAAATGCTGTGAAGGAAATTTCAACTGACAAAAGACAATTTGTGTGAAAAATTATGAGCATTTATTAAGTTTACATGTCTGTTGAAGAGAGCGATCACTTCTATGTTCAGTAGCAAAATCTAGACAACAAATATACTGTATACACAGATCAGGCATATCATTAAAACCACTGAATAACATTGATTATCTCATTACAATGGCACCTGTCAAGGGGTGGGATATATTCAGAGGTGGACAGTAACGAAGTACATGTACTTGAGTCCTGCACTTAAGTACACTTTTTGAGTATCTGTACTTTACTTGAGTATTTTTTTTTAACTTCACTATATTTGCTAGGACGAGCTAGCTCGGTTTATCATGACACAGCCGCCTTCTCCAGGACTCCCGGTCGCTCATGGCAAAAGGCAGGTCGTCCGGCCGACAGCACAGGTCCTCGGTTAGCTGGTCGATGTAGGTTTTAGGTGGCCGACCACGCGGTCGTTTGCCATGGGTTGGGTCCCATAGCACCAGGTCGGCCGCCAGCTCTCTCTTGTTACGCCAGCAATGGCCAGCAAAGCGTAGTCTTTGTTGGCGGATCGTGCTTGTGATAGGAGGAATGCTTCCATATAGCTCTTTGTTAGTTTTATGGTCTTTCCAGGATACATTTAAAGCAGCTTGGAGCATTCGTGTAAATGAGCCATCAATCCTTTTCTGGAGTTTAGATGTAAGAGTCCATGATATTGAACCATATAAAAGGACAGACTCGACAGTGGCTCTAAAGAAATTCATTTTGAGCTTGTCAGGAAGGTCGGATTTCCATATTTGACTCATTCCGTTGAGAGCACCCCATGCCTTGCCAATTCTGGTGTTAACATCCTTTTCGGTAGAAGCTATATGGGTGCCCAGGTAAACAAAATCATCCACTTGTTCCACTGAATCACCGCTTAGGCTTTTCACGCCAGTCGATCCGTCTTGATTTAAACACATGAACTTTGTCTCATCGGCGTTGACATAAAGGCCGATTTCTTGGGCTAGATTCTCGATGTGATGAAGAAGAGAAACAGCGTTTTCCAGGGAGTCAGACAATACTGCTAAATCATCAGCGTAGTCTGCGTCTGTAATCTGTGCAGGGTAACGTCTGCTTCTCCGTTCTTTTAGAGTAAAACTGAGCTCTAGGTTTACATCGAGGGCCTTTCTCAGAACATAGTCAAGGCAGATGATGAATAAGAAAGGAGCCAGGGTATCTCCTTGCAGGACTCCAGTCGTGATATCAAAGAAAGCTGTGTCTCCATCGGGAGAGCGAACCATCGACCGAGTATTCCTATACAGCATCATAATGGCATCGACTGTTTCACTTGGTATCCCATATGCGATCAAAATTTCCCTCATTTTTCCACGATGAATTGAATCAAAGGCTTTAGAAATTACATTTGAACTACATTTGAAAAGCAAATATTGTACTTTTCACTCCACTACATTTCTATCAAGGTCCTCATTACTCGTTACTATGAAGCGGCTTTGAAATTGGATGTTTTGTTTTTCTTTTCTTAAACGTGATTGTTTTTTTCGCAGGTGATACTGAGACAGCCTATCAGTAATCACTAGGGTCACGTCACGTCCATAGACTGGATAAAATCAAGTTCAATGGGTTGTCTTTATCTACTTTTAAGACTTGTGTGAAAATCTGTTGTTGTTTTAGGTCATATTTATGCAGAAATATAGAAAATTCAAAAGGGTTCACAAACTTTCAAGCACCACTGTATGTCAACATTTTATTCCAAGGGAAAGCTTGCAACGAAGTTGTCTGTGCTTTTAGATCTAGCGATAACGTTACAATAGCTATGCAGTCTGGTTAGTCAAATGGCCTTCTATGGATTTGCCCGCCAAGTTGTCGTAGCCTTGTCCACAGCTAACATTAACACATAGCTAGTTAACTTGGACACTGTTAGTTAGCGTGTAAAAATGGAGTTACGCTAATATGAATAATGTTAACTTATCTGAAGTCCTTTCAGAAATATGTTTTAGCATAATCTTGCCAAATAAACAATGTAGAAATCTTTCTTTTCTAGTAACGTTAGCTATCCAATATGATTTAGAGTTTGAAAAGAGTTTGCTAGCATGTCAGGTGGAGTTTCACTGACTAGCTAGCCTAACATTAAATCACTATGATGGCACAGCATGCATTCATTTTCTGAATTCATATTTCTGTCTTTGGTAATGGCGTTAGGTTTTGTAAGCATTGTGGCAATAATACAACATTGCATTGACAGAAAATACTTAAGTATTTTTAAAAACAAGTACTTAAGTACTTCAACTTAAGTAAAAAAAATTGACTGGACAACTTTCACTTGTATCAGAGTAACGTTTGACCAGTGAGATCTGTACTTTGACTTAAAGATCTGATGACACGTTTTTGACATCTTTGGCGATGTTTTATAACATAAAAAGTAATTCCCGATGATCCATATATTAATTCACGAAGGCGCCTATTTTACAAGTTATGATAAAAAACGCGGCTATTTGGGCAAATTTGACGGGGCTGCAGCACCCAGGAGACAAATGAGGAGGAGGGGCTATATGACGTCATCGAAAGAATCTTCCTCCTCACTTACCAGTTTGTTGTTGATGCGACAGGTGTTCAGTTTGTCATTATTAGTATTATACATTATTATACATATACATATATATATGTTATTATGCCTTTGCGTTGTGTTGCCGGCTTTTGCTCCAAAACCCACAAGGATGGGGTAAGTTTATTCAAGTTTCCCAGAGATCCCGAGGTGCATGCGAAGTGGGTGAAGCAAGTCAGGCGCACTCGTGACAAGTGGGAGCCCTCACCAACATCCGTCCTGTGCTCTGAACACTTTGATTTGGATTGTTTTGACACCCTTCCCAGCTTAAAAGAATCTCTTGGGTGTGCAGTTCAGCACAAACGTGTGTTACTACCATCAGCAGTGCCTACAGTATTCCGGAGGGGGTCTTCTAGTAGCTATGCTGGATCCAGCAGTCGCCTGGATATTTTGCTTCATTCAAGGATAAAACTAAGAAGCCATAAACTAGAAGACGTGCCTGCCAATATTATCCTAAATGTATCACGGATCAGGCATAGTTGTAAGTTTATTACGTTAGCCGTTTGCATGCTCCATTAGGAACTATGTATTCAGTGTAGCATATGGCTTACATGATATAAGCAGTGTTTACACATGCAAGACAACAATACACAATATTAAAATATTGATTCCGTAACATTTTGAACAAATATGGGTTGACCTACCAATCCTTGTTATCCAACCTTGTGGTGTTCGTCAATGCTGGGCTGTCTGCCTGTCCGCTGTCCATCTCGGAGTCGGTCTCAGATTGGTGCACAGTAACAGGTTCAAACCTGTACGGTTGGATGCACCCGTGTTCGTCATCACTAGATTCTTCTGATCTATCCCACTCACAACACAATTCTAGACTCCCAGAAGAGGAAGAGCTAGCACTAGAGAGTTCACCGGCTTTTTCATGCACCATTTCCATTGAGTAGAACCAGAGTAGAACAGCCAGTGAACCGCAGCATGTTCTTCCACTGACGTCACAGCATGGCCGCGAGCCACGGACCCAGTTTTCTTGCGCTGTGCAATTAAAAGTTGGATATTCGCATAACAACAGCTTCTTTTCATGTAATTATAACAGAAATCTAACATGTTTGCCATGTTGTATAGTTTATTTAAGAAATTGCATAGAGTC
The DNA here is from genome assembly GCF_027579695.1 of Neoarius graeffei. Taxonomy (NCBI): domain Eukaryota; kingdom Metazoa; phylum Chordata; class Actinopteri; order Siluriformes; family Ariidae; genus Neoarius; species Neoarius graeffei. Next base: position 9,878,876 of record NC_083569.1, read on the forward strand.
ATGTTCGTGTCATCAGATCTTTAAGTAATGAAGTTGGTTACTTTGTCCACCTCTGGATACATTAGGCAGCAAGAAAGAGAACAGTCAGTTCTTGAAGTTGATGTGTTGGAAGCAGGAAAAATGGGCAAGCGTAAGGAGAGACTTTGACAAGAACCAAATTGTGATGGGTCTGAGCATCTTCAAAATGGCACATCTTGTAAGGTGTTCCCAGTATACAGTGGTTAGTACTAACCAAAAGGGGTCCAAGGAAGGACAACCGGTGAACCAGTGACGGGGTACCTGACACCTTTCTGTTTTAGCCAGCATTAACTATTACGGCAGTTTGTGCTACAGTAGCTCTTCTGTAGGACTGGACCATCCATACAGGCTAGCCTTCATGCCCCATCCAAATCAATGAGCCTTCAACACCCATGACCCTGTCGCTGGTTCACCGGTTGTCCTTTGGATCCTTGGACCACTTGTTTTGGTAGGTACTAACCACTGCAGACCGGGAACACCCTACAAGAGTAACGTTTGACCAGTAGGATCTGTGCTTTGACTTAAGTAATGAAGTTGGTTACTTTGTCCACCTCTGGATATATTAGGCAGCAAGAAAGAGAACAGTCAGTTCTTGAAGTTGATGTGTTGGAAGCAGGAAAAATGGGCAAGCGTAAGGAGTGACTTTAATAAGAACTAAATTGTGATGGTTCTGAGCATCTCCAAAATGGCACATCTTGTAGGGTGTTCCCAGTATGCAGTGGTTAGTACCTATCAAAAAGGGTCCAAGGGAGGACAACTGGTGAACTAGCGACAGGGTAACCAACACCTTTCTGTTTTAGCCAGCATTAACTATTACAGCAGTTTGTGCTACAGTAGCTCTTCTGTAGGACTGGACCATTCATATAGGCTAGCCTTCGTGCCCCATGCGAATCAATGAGCCTTCGACATCCATGACCCTGTTGCCGGTTCACCGGTTGTCCTTTGGATCCTTGGACCACTTTTGGTAGGTAGTAACCACTGCATACCGGGAACACCCTACAAGATGTGCCATTTTGGAGATGCTCAGTCAGACCCAGTCATCTCACCATCACAATTTGGCCCTTGTCAAAGTCACTCACATCCTTACACTTGCCCATTTTTCCTGCTTCCAACACATCAACTTCAAGAACCGACTGTTCTTTTTCTTGCTGCCTAATTTCTTGCACCCCTTAACAATGAGATAATCAATGTTTTTCACATCACTTGTCAGTGGTCATCATGTTATGGCTGATCGGTGTATATAGTATTTAATGGAAATGGAAATCCAAACTTAATTCCTGAACAATTCTTTGAAAGTTGTCATGATTGATCATGACGTGCTAATGTTCTGACCAATATTTACCCGTGTTCAAGAAGCAACCAGAACTGGCATCATGTTGTTGTAAGGATGCAAAGTTGTGTACCCAAGTACGTAGGCTTAGTGGGAAAACAATTTTGCATGCCGATCAGATATTTATCCCTCACAGTGCACAGTGTCAGACAGACTATTTTCTTTCTTTGTAGTTCTACTCAATGACGTTTTTTTCCTTTCTCCATTCCACAGTTGTTTATGCTGATTACTACAACCCCGATTCCAAAAAAGTTGGGACAAAGTACAAATTGTAAATAAAAACAGAATGCAATAATTTACAAATCTCAAAAACTGATATTGTATTCACAATAGAACATAGACAACATATCAAATGTCGAAAGTGAGACATTTTGAAATTTCCTCCCAAATATTGACTCATTTGAAATTTCATGACAGCAACACATCTCAGAAAAGTTGGGACAGGGTCAATAAGAGGCTGGAAAAGTTAAAGGTACAAAAAAGGAACAGCTGGAGGACCAAATTGCAACTCATCAGGTCAACTGGCAATAGGTCATTAACATGACTGGGTATAAAAAGAGCATCTTGGAGTGGCAGTGGCTCTCAGAAGTAAAGATGGGAAGAGGATCACCAATCCCCCTAATTCTGCGCCGACAAATAGTGGAGCAATATCAGAAAGGAGTTCGACAGTGTAAAATTGCAAAGAGTTTGAACATATCATCATCTACAGTGCATATCATCATCAAAAGATTTAGAGAATCTCTGTGCGTAAGGGTCAAGGCCGGAAAACCGTGATCTTCGGGCCGTTAGACGGCACTGCATCACATACAGGCATGCTTCTGTATTGGAAATCACAAAATGGGCTCAGGAATATTTCCAGAGAACATTATCTGTGAACACAATTCAGATATTTTATTTCACACACACCATTATTTAACTTTCAATTGCATGTAATGAAAAAATTTAACAGCATGGAGAAAAGGGTCCCCAAGTGAAGCTAAGAATAAGCTTATAAGCTGGGGCCCATGGTACAGTAAGTAATAGGTATTACAGCAAAGAAAAATAGTCAGGCATACAATATACAAAACAGTTATGATAACCTGCATTTAGTCATCACCATACGACATATCTAGGTCCATAAGACATTTGGCACAATTATGAAATACAAAACCATCCACACACACCCACAACATACATACACAGGCACACATTCACATGCACACACACAGACACTCAACCCAGCTAACCATGGAAGAGGAAATTTTAGCTATAGGTTTGTAATAGATGACTAAGATGATGTTTTTTGAAGTTGGAGATAGATGGCATCACCTTCAAAGCTTCATCAATTTTGTTCCAAATCTGTGGCCCCCTACAAGCAACACTCATACTGGTGCGTACACACCTGCGATATTTGCCTAGAATGAGTGTTTTGTGTCGCGTGTGATGGGAATGCTGGGGGCAAGTGATGGGGATGAGACTGCATAATTTGAGGTTTCTTTTGTTAACAACTTGAAACATGAGACAAGCATTATGAAATTCATTTAGTTCAGTTAGTCCTAATAACTCAAAGTGGCGGAAGAGAGGGAGAGATGGAGAGTTTAACTCAGACCAAGACAGGGCCCTAATGACTTTCTTTTGTAAGGATTGAAGTTTTTTGAGATGGCTAGAGAAGGTGTTGCCCCATATAACATTGCAGTAGTTGAGATGAGGTTCAAATAAAGTTTTATATAAAGTAAAAAGAGCCGACTGAGGAAGATGTCTGACTCTGTAAAATAAACCAACATATTTAGATAATTTGGATACAAGGTGATCAATATGACATTTAAAGTTGAGTGAGTCATCTAGTATGAGGACCCCCAGAAATTTTGTGGCATCCACTCTTATTACTTCCCCACTTATGGCAATTTGACAGTGCTCTACAGTTTTAAACTGTTTATTTAAGGTAAATAACATAAAATTGGTTTTACTGATATTTAGGGAGAGTTTGTTGCATTTGAACCATGCGTCTACTTGAATTAGTTCAGAGTTAACAGAATCTTGTAATATTTCTAGGTTTTTGTGTGATGCAAATAAATTAGTGTCATCAGCAAATATGATTTTATGAAAGATTGTGGAGGAATTAACAAAATCGTTTATATAAAGAATAAATAAGAGTGGCCCCAAAATAGACCCCTGGGGGACCCCACAGGTTATAGGCTTGCAAGAAGAGTTATGGTCATTTACATACACATATTGTTCTCTGTTGTACAGATAGCTCCTGAACCAGTCAAGTGCGACACCTCGGATACCACAGTGCTGTAGTTTGTGTAAGAAAATGTCAAAATTTATGGTATCAAAAGCCTTTGACAGGTCCAGGAAGATACCAATACCACATTTCCCCTCCTCAATGCAGTCATTTATTTTTTCGATTAGATCAATCATTGCCATACATGTTGTACTCTTTTTCCTATAGCCATACTGGGAGGGAACAAGAATATCCAACATGTCAAGGTAGCCACTTAATCTATTGTACACAACTTTCTCCATCACTTTAGATAGGACTGGTAAAATAGAAATTGGTCGATAATTACTCAGGTCATTTTTGTCTCCCGATTTAAAAATTGGGATGACATTAGATATTTTTAACATCTTGGGAACAGTCCCAGTAAGTAAGGAAAGATTAATGCAATGGGCCAGTGGCTCTGCAATGATGTCTGCTATAGCTTTTACAATTTTACTGCATATTCCATCAACGCCAACAGTATGTGAGCTCTTTAAGTTAGAGATGATCTTTATGAGTTCAGTAGTATTTGTTGGTGCCGTGTAAAAAGAATGAGTGAAATTACCAGTGAGAAACTGCTTAAAGGTGACTCCCTGAGGTTGGTTGATTTTCTTGGAAAGGTTTTGGCCTATTGAAGTAAAATACTCATTGAAATCCTGTGTTAAATTAGCAGTGATGTTACCAACATCTGGGAGCGTAGTGACTTTTTGTCTCCTGTTCAAGACTTCATTTAAAGGATATGGGACATGGATTTTTTTCTGGGTATAATTATGTATAAAGGACATAAGAAATGCCATCTAAATCACTGCAGGGCGTCAAAAATGTGAAAATCATCACATTATTCAACTTTTTTTATACATCAGCGTAAAACAATGATTCGTTAATTAGCTAAGCGGTCACATGACCCGTGATGTCACAAAAACTTTTCAAGGAGCCAGCGCTTGAGTATCTAATGTAAACAGGTTACCGAAATGGACACCATCGACAGTGACATTCCCGATGTTTCACAGAGATGTGAAGTTAGACCCTATCAATTCGAACCGATAGCTGGAAATTCACATGAACATGGATCTTGTCTTTACTCTGATGGGTCAGATGATTCTGAGAGTGAGAGTTCATTCAATCCCCATGAAACTGAAAGCGGTCGGCTCGATAACACATCCTGGTAAGTTAAAAACAGTTCTGCTCAAAGGCTAATGATCTGTTGAAAGAAGTATTATTTTTGTATCATACATTGAAAGTTCATCATAGATCTAGCTAAAGTCCGTTGCAAGCTAGTTTTTTTTTGCTGATATTTTTCGAGATTGATTGAGATACAATGCTTCCAGAGTCCGAGATGAAAACATTCAAAATGGCGAAACGAGTCAGAATTATGATAATCAATAATTGATACACCCAAAATTATAATACTAATCCTTACCGCATGAGGCCCATGGTAAAACCACACTTCCAGGAGGGGCTGCCGTCTGCCTCCCAAGCCGGCCGAGAGCGCTCCTCGTCGGGCACGGCCAGGCGGGCGAATGCCCTGGTCCGTCCGCCCTGTCTAAAAAATAATGGTACAACTCCGAGTGAAGGTATCAATGCGCTGCCGAAGCGCGCAGAAGGTGTTAGTACGCCTGTCATTATAGTGCGGACTTTCCATAGCATAGAAAATCGCCACGTTTCAATTTGTGTAACTGAACTTTGTTTCATGTCACTGGTCATATAAACCTATGTAAACAGGAAAAATGTGGAAGAGTTTGGTCGCATCTAACTACAGCCCCAAAAAATACCATTGGCCATACTGAGCCTAGCTACATTGCTAACAGGAGTGACAGCGCATCTGACTGACTGGGAGGTCGCAATACACCATGATGTTCAATGTACGTTAAACACTAAAAACGAAACAATTTTCTTGTCATCCAAGACACAAAAACTATTTTGTAGCATTCGTCATCATCACAATTCACGCTTCTCTATATTTATCTACCCGCTTGTGCTGTACCCGAAAGTTTTTGTGATGTATGATCACATAACAGCAGCTCTTCCGGTTGTAAAATATGCATATTGGAGCTCGAGCAGAAATGTCATATAACGAATATAACAATTTTGCTGAATTTAATAGATAATTTTGTATTTGTTGATGCAATTATTTCAGATTTTTAATGGAAAGAAACTGATATAGCATGCATTTATGTTTCATGTCCCATGTCCTTTAACACATTCCACGTCCCTTTACAGTCCCCCTTCGAAGCATGTAAAAGCTCTGTGTAGTGTTGCCTTTTGCTTTTTCTTATGATAAGTGTAAGTTTATTTTTGTAAGAGATATATTTATCTTTTTTAAGGCTAGATGGATTTTTCAGGTAGGATTTGTAGAGATTATTTTTAAATGTTTAATAGACTTTAGGATTCCCTTTGTTATCCAGGGGCTCTGGAGGGTAGTACTGCACCTGACGGCCTTCTCAGGAATAGTGATATTCACAGAATCTTGAATAATCTTAATTAGACTGTCGTATGCTTCATTGGGTGTACTACAGGTGTAAACTGTGTCCCAGCACTTGGTTTGAAGGTGTACAGTAAGATGTTGCAAAGTTCTTTTATTTACAATTTTTGTTTTTATTTTAGAGATTGGAGGTGAGGACCGCTTACCTGAGCCCCAGAATATTACAATGGGAAAATGGTCTGTAATGTCAGTCTGCAAAACTCCTGTTTCCAATTTAGTATTTTGAATGTTTGTTATAAAATTATCAATGATCATTTTTGATGACTTAGTAACTCGTGTAAAACAATTGATGGTGGGGAAGAAAGAGGAGGAATATATAGTGTTCATGAAGTCTTGTTTAGTTCCATCTTCCTTGGATATATCGATATTGAAATCACCAAGGAGGATGCAGTCTTTTTTCAGGTTGTTTACTTTATGCAACAACTCACCCAGGTTACAGCAGAAAGCATTAGGAGGAGAGTCTGGAGGGCAACAGATTACACCAGCAATTACTGATTTCTCATTACCCTTAATCTCAATGAATAGAGACTCACAATTGTCATCCTCCCAATTCCATCCAATTCACCGTGCCATCCACCGTTGCCAGCTAAAACTCTGTAGTTCAAAGAAGAAGCCGTATCTAAACATGATCCAGAAGCGCAGACGTCTTCTCTGGGCCAAGGCTCATTTAAAATGGACTGTGGCAAAGTGGAAAACTGTTCTGTGGTCAGACGAATCAAAATTTGAAAGTTCTTTATGGAAATCAGGGACGCCGTGTCATTCGGACTAAAGAGGAGAAGGACGAACCAAGTTGTTATCAGCGCTCAGTTCAGAAGCCTGCATCTCGGATGGTATGGGGTTGCATTAGTGAGTGTGGCATGGGCAGCTTACACATCTGGAAAGACACCATCAATGCTGAAAGGTATATCCAGGTTCTAGAGCAACATATGCTCCCATCCAGACGACATCTCTTTCAGGGAAGACCTTGCATTTTCCAACATGACAATGCCAAACCACATACTGCATCAATTACAGCATCATGGCTGCGTAGAAGAAGGGTCCGGGTACTGAACTGGCCAGCCTGCAGTCCAGATCTTTCACCCATAGAAAACATTTGGCGCATCATAAAACGGAAGATATGACAAAAAAGACCCAAGACAGTTGAGCAACTAGAATCCTACATTAGACAAGAATGGGTTAACATTCCTATCCCTAAACTTGAGCAATTTGTCTCCTCAGTCACCAGACGTTTACAGACTGTTGTAAAGAGAAAAGGGGATGTCTCACAGTGGTAAACATGGCCTTGTTCCAACTTTTTTGAGATGTGTTGCTGTCATGAAATTTAAAATCACCTAATTTTTCTCTTTAAATGATACATTTTCTCAGTTTAAACATTTGATATGTCATCTATGTTCTATTCTGAATAAAATAGGGAATTTTGAAACTTCCACATCATTGCATTCCGTTTTTATTTACAATTTGTACTTTGTCCCAACTTTTTTGGAATCGGGGTTGTAGATGCACCATAGACCCCCAATCATTTTTATTTTCTAGTTTAGGCTTGATCAAATTTCTTTATCACGTTCATGTACGACAGTATCCACATTGCATTGCTTTATGCCGATTAATTAAATACCATCTATGCAAATATCCAAGCATTTACAATCTCGCTAAAGCATAAACCATTGGTGATGCACCAAAGTCAATGGTGTTTGTGTGAATTTATAAAGAATGAACATGCAGGTAATTCAAAACACTTTGTTCCCAGAACATGTAATTCTCAACGGTTGAACAGTATCAACAAGGGCGGCTTCCTCTTCCTCTTGAAACGCTTTCATTTCTGCACATTCATATCCAAAGCGCGTAAGTCACATGGCTCCACAGTCTGTTTGTTTGAAATAAGGGACTTATCTACATGCTTATTGGACTCGCTTGTAATTTATGAGAAATGCTGTCATCAATGCTACAACATGCCAAATAGACATAAAAGCGAAAAAGGGAAAAAACACAGGAAGTTGCAAACATAGCTAAAGTCTTGCATGCAAACATGACTTAACTTCTCAAAATAAAAAAGGGGGTTCTTCATGGGTTAAGAGTTCTTCATATGTTAAAGATGTTCTACTTGAGAATCTCTTTGATAGGGAAACCAAACTGAAGAAACTTCAGGGTTTTAGGTTGAACCTTTTTTTTTTTTTTTTAAGAGAATGTGAAATACTCGGAAAGGAGGCTTGGCACAAATGGAGGCCTCAACCATGACTATCGCATTGATGAATTCTCAGTGTTGATTACTTTACTTTTCTACGACCTCAGCTCAGAAGTACTTCAGGCTACAAGGAAAAAAACCACAGGTTGACACACATCCATCCACCTGCTGTTTTATGTAGTTCTCTAATCAGCCGATCCCTCGATGCATAAAAAAAGTCATGCAGATACAAATCAAGAGCTTCAGCTAATTAATGTTCAAACATCAGAATGGAAAAATTGTGATCTCAAAGTGTGACTTTCTTTCACTGCGGCATGCGTGTTGGTTTGAGCCAAATGAGTATTTCAGAAACTGCTGATCTCCTGGGGTTTTCACACACAATGGTCTCTCGAGAGTTGACACAGAATGGCGCGAAAAACAAAAAACATTGAATGAGTGAGCAAGCGACAATCCTATGGGTGGAAACAAATGCCTTGTTGATAAGAAAAGTCAGAGGAAAATGGCCACATTGGGTCGAGCTTTTTTTTTCTTGCTAGGAAGGATATAATAACTCATATAATTACGCTATACAACCGTGGTGAGCAGAAAAGCATCTCAGCATGCAACAGAAAACCACATTGAGTTCCACTCTTGCAGCCAAGAACAGGAGTCTTTGAATCAACAAGAAGTTCCTAGTAAAGTGGTCGGTGAGTGTATATTAATTTGGTCATTCTCTAGTAGCAACTTAACACAGCGACCCGACAGACTGACACTCTACAAAAATAAATTAGGGAGGAAACAAAAAATTGTAATCAGTGATATGAAGTTTTCTGCAAGGAAATGTTTATTTCCTGTTTCTGAAAGGAGCATCCCGTGTCAGTGCTTTATAACAGTCGGAGGCTTTAATCTGATGAACTTTAAAAACAGAAGAAAAAAAAATTAGGCTTGTGAAGAGACAACTTTTAATAGCGATCATAACATAACGCATAACAGTGGTAACAAGAAACACCATTGTTAACATTGTTACATGTAACTATAAAGGATAAGAAGTACAAAGTGATGTGATTTAATTCATTTTTTTTTAAAAAAAAGGGTATTGTTTCAAAACAGAGCACATCAGCATGCATCACACCAAATCATTGTGGATTATTTTCCTAGAACAACCCACCCCCCAAGTGTTTTATTCCTTACTTATAACACCCGTTAAATTCCTGAATCAGTCGAATACATTATTGTTTCCATAGCAACAGGAAGCCATGGTCTAATGGTTAGAGAAGCGGCTTTGGGACCAAAAGGTCACGGTTCAATTCCCTGGACCAGCAGGAATGGCTGAAGTGCCCTTCAGCAAGATACCTAACCCCCAACTGCTCCCCAGGCTGCTCTGGGTACATTGTACGTCGCTCTGGATAAGAGCGTCTGCTTAATGTAACGCAACAACTCATTCACAGGGAATTGTATGGCAGATGCTCTCTCGCGAGTTTCACGTTTGCACACACAAAGGTTTATATTTTTCACCTTGCATTTTAGCACCCTCTAGTTTACCACCATCGTTGATATGGCGAGGTTCTTGTTTCTCTGTAACCTACACCAGCAGTTTTGTTGTTGTCTTATTACCTTCTGAGATCAGACGAGATCACCCTTATCAAAAAGAAGTATACTTCAAGTTCATTTTATTAAATATACTTAAGTTAAAGTATACTTTTGTGTTGCAAGTATACTGATATCAATGTACTTACAGTATACTTGTACAGTAAGTAAACTAATCTAACACTTCTTGGGACTAAATTGGCCCACTTTTAGTTTATAAGTAGTATACTTTAAGTCTAAGAGAAGTAAGCTTTGAGTATACAACTAGTATTTTTTATTTTGTACTGCAAGTATCAAGTCAAAGTCCTTCCCACGCCCAGTACCTGGTATTCCTAGGCAGTCTCCCACTCAAGTACTAACCAGGCCCAACTCTGATGGTGGCGCATCGGGCGGCGCCGATCTCCGTTTCCGTAGCCCTCGGCCTCTCGCCTATTACATAGCTAGGGTTACAGTGGGGGGCTAGTCCTCTGGTAACCACGAGAGTTCAACTCCCCATGCACATCTGTATTGCAGCGTGCCTTGCCAGATGGTAGTAGGTACCATTTTTATGATGGTCTTTGGTATGACCCGACCGTGAATAGAACTCACGATCTCCCGATCGAGAGGCGGACACGCTACCACTAGGCCACTAGTCGGTGTACTGCAAGTATACCACAAGTAAACTTATATACTGATAGTTTACTAGTTCTATACTTGTAGTCCACTCTTTAGCTTACAAAAGTATACTGGAAATATACTATGAATTTACAACCCCAATTCCAAAAAAGTTGGGAAGCTGTGCAAACTGTAAATAAAAACATAATGTGATCATTTGCAATTCATGGAAAATCTATATTTCGTTGAAAAAGTACAAAGTTCACATACCAAATGTTGAAACTGAGAAATTTTATTGTTTTTTGAAAAATATATGGTAATTTTGAATTTGATGCCAGCAACACGTTTCAGAAAAGTTGACACGGGCAACAAAAGACTGAAAGAGTTGTGTAATGCTAATAAATAAATAAATAGGTTAATTGGCAACAGGTCAGTGACATGATTTGGTATAAAATGAGCATCCCAGAGAGTCTGAGACTCTCAGAAGTAAAGATGAGGAGGGGGTTCATCGCTCTGTGAAAGACTGCACGGGCAAACAGCGCAACATTTTAAGAATAACATTCCTCAGTGTAAAATTGCAAAGAATTTGAGGATCACATCATCTATGGTACATAATATCATTAAAAGATTCAGAGAATCTGGAGAAATCTCTGTACGCAAGATACAAGGCTCAAAACTGACATCGGATGCCTGTGATCTTCAGGCCCTCAGGCAACACTGCATTAAATGCAGACACGTGTCTGAAGGGGAAATCACTGTACGGGCTCAGGAACACTTCAGAAAACCATCGTCTGTGAAAAAACAGTTCATTACTGCATCCACAAATGCGAGTTAATACCAGATATAAACAATATCCAGAAACACCTCCACCTTCTCTGGGCCCGAGCTCTTTTACAATGGACTGAGGTGAAGTGGGAAATTGTCCCGAGGTCTGACGAATCAAAAATAGAAATTCTTTTTAGAAACAGCCAGTATGATTCAAGCCTGTCACAATGTTCTCACTTTTGCTTTCAGATTTGTTGGCAAATAAAAGAGAAATGTTTATCTGTCTCTTTGTGGGTTAATAACACTATATACATAAAAGATAAGTTTAAGTTCCAACACTGTTTACTCTTAAGCTATTCCACCCCAGAGCTGACCACAAACTTATGGTACATGTTTTAAAAGATGGGATTTAAACCATGCCACCTTGTATCACAAAGAAACCGATATGTGTGAAAAAGAAGCATTTTATAGGCTACTATCAAAAGGATAAGCACAACAAGTACACTTAAACATCAGGCACAAGTATTTTAATACTTTATTACACTTTTAAGTATATCTTGATCAAAAGTTTGAGTATAAGCTTTATATACTTAGACTTTTCTATATACTTTTCAGTATAAGCCAAGTATACTTATGTATAACTTTATTAAGTATATCTCTGATAAGTAAATAAAAATTAAACTGAAAGCATACTCTCTTATTTTTAGTTTAAAAGAAGTATACTAGGAGCACACTTGAATAAACTTCTTTTTTGTACGGGCAAGCATTCTCAGAGTGGCATGGCCGCAAGTTGTCCCGTTCATTTCCACAAAAGAAGGGGGGAAAAAGAGGTTGGTAAAGGAGCGACAGACATCTCACTGACATCCCTTAACATTAACTGAAGCTATAAATGGTTAAAAGTGTGTGCTGTTCTTTAAAAATGTTTGCAAACAGCTGTGGTATAAAAATAAAAAAAAATAAAAAAAATCGCTAAACTCATCAGCGACTTTAATACGAACTTGTTCTTGATTCTAAGATCCCTGTTCTTGGCTGGACGAGTGGAACCCAATGTGGTCTTCTGTTTTCTGTTGCATGCTGAGATGCTTTTCTGCTCAACACGGTTGTAAAGAGTGATTATGTCTCATCTCATTATCTCTAGCCGCTTTATCCTGTTCTACAGGGTCGCAGGCAAGCTGGAGCCTATCCCAGCTGACTACGGGCGAAAGGTGGAGTACACCCTGGACAAGTCGCCAGGTCATCACAGGGCTGACACATACACACAGACAACCATTCACACCTATGGTCAATTTAGAGTCACCAGTTAACCTAATGTTAATGTCACCAGTTAACCTAATGTCTTTGGACTGTGGGGGAAACCGGAGCACCCGGAGGAAACCCACGCGGACACGGGGAGAACATGCAAACTCCACACAGAAAGGCCCTTGCCGGCCACGGGGCTCGAACCCTCGCTCACTCACAAAGTTTTTTTGTTTTTCGTACCATTCTGTGTCAACTCGAAAGACTGTTGTGTGTGAAAACCCCACGAGATCAGCTGTTTCTGAAAGACTTAAACCAAAAATACTCATCTGGCTCAAACCAAAACCCATGCCACAGTGAAAGAATGTCACACTTTGAGATCACAATTTTTCCCATTCTGATGTTTGAACATTGTGAACATTAACTGAAGCTTTTGATTTGTATCTGCGTTATTTTTATGCATCAAAGGGATCGGCTGATTAGAGAACTGCGTCAAACAGCAGATGGATGGATGGATGGGTGTTCCTAATAAAGTGGTCGTGAGTGTAAAGGATGTGATGCTGTTGGAACTTTGAAATGGTAACAGTGACTCCGTCTCACATTAGGTCACATCAGACCATCTTGCCACTGCTTATCTAACAATCATCACGCCCCCCCCCCAAGTATTTTGTTGCTTCATTTCACAAAAATATGTCTCATGCAACACTGTCAAATCTCTTATATGTAACCCATAGGACCTCTGTTAATCATTCTGTTTGACATCCAAGATGTCAGTGTGAAACCAAACGAGTGGGCTGAGGGTTTCCTGTCTGACACACACGTAGCCTCATCCTTGACACATCCGGTTTATCATTCTTAAACATGTATTTGAAAACCACACGCTGTTCTATCAACCTTGCCTGAGTGTTGTGTGCAGTCACATCTGTACATACAAAATCCAACGGTTACTAAGCTGACAAATAATTTGGTTATCTACACAGAGAAAACATTTCCTCAAGGCTTCTTCGATTTGTAAATAGTTCAAGACTTATTTGGAAGCAATTCTAAATGGAAGACCCTCTGTTTTTGGGTCTTGCAAAGAAATTCCAAGAGAAACAAACCAATGGACACTTTAGCATGCCAAAAGTGTTCAGTAATCTTAAAAACAAAACAAAAAAAAACCACTGTGCTTAAATTGACTAAATGGTAGAAGGAATCTAAAACTCCTATATGCCAAAAAGCTGGACAGCTATGAAAGTTGACTGTTGGATGTGCTACCAAGTTTCCAAAATGGGTTCAACTTCGAACTCTTTCTGAAAAGTGATGAAGCAATTATAGGGTATTCAGTTGAGATATAACCAAGAGTGGCGGTCTGGAGAATTCATTGTGCTTTCTCAAAGGTTCTTTGGGGGAAATAAAAAAATATAGTACTACGTACCCAACTCAGACTATGACTCCATGACTATTAACTCAGACAAATAACAGAATAAGTGATTACTTTCACGTGTTGACCATCTGAAAAGAGTTGAACTGATGATTGCTGAAGCTCTTGGGAAATTAATACACCCCTGACACACTGTAAGAACTCAACATGGCTGTGATGTGTTAATTAGGATAATGCACTCTTTGAGAAAAAAACAGTTGAAATCCTCAAGGGTTGTTTGGAAGTTAAGAACCCTAAAAGGAACCCTCCCTGAAAAAGAACCCCTCTTTCGAGTACTTCTATAGAATATCTTTAAGGGTTCCTTCAGAAGGGGGCATCATGGTGATATAGCAGTTAGCACTGTTGTCTCACAGCAAGAAGATTCTGGGTTCAAGCCCAGTGGTCAATGGGGGGCCTTGCTGCACCAGTTCCCCCCCCCCCAGTCCAAAGATATGCAGGTTAGGCTAATTGGTGGCTCTAAATTGACCGTGAGTGTGAATGGTTGTTTGTTTCTATGTGTCAGCTCTGCGATGATCTGGCAACTTGTCCAGGGTGTACCCTGCCTCTCGCCCATAGTCAGCTGGGATAGGCTCCAGCTTGCCTGCGACCCTGCACAGGATAAGCGGTTACACATAATGGATGGTTCCTTCAGAAGGACAAACCAAATAACTCCTCATGATACTAATTGGAACTTTTTTTTAAATTGTGTATGTGATGACTACATAGGTTTCAAACAAATGAGCAAAGGGTATACTGCTACAACAACCCAATAGGTACTTAACTGGCAAACCTCAAAAGGTCATTTGGTTATCAATGTAGATAAATTGGTTCCTCAGTGCTTCTTTGGATGGGCAACAGTTCAAGATTTCAAATGACTTTTTTTGAAATCCTCTCTTTTTAGGATTCTACATAGAAATCTAAAAGGGGTTCCCCCAAAACATAGTAAGAAGCATGCTGACGCTGCAACCTAGTAAACCGTGTTATTCTCAAGATCATTCCAAGCAGGACCTTTTTTTAACTCTGCAAAGAGCTTTTTGAAGAACCTTCCCCTCACCCAAAAAGTGGACCAGTGCAGTCACCTGAACAAAAAAATCTTCAACTGAAGTAATGTGCACCAGGAATCAAACGTAGTCCATTTTAAATTAGCACTGAAAGGCCAGCAGGTTCCCTTTTTTGGGGATCAGAATAGAAAATGGACTATTCCAGTCTCACTATTTCAACCTTCCCTGCCAGAAACAATACTGATATCATGTGCTTTCTACCGCAGGTGCATCTTGGTTCCCTAAATGCAGTGTCTGATTCCACATGGCCTTTTAGGTACAGATGCATTGTAGATATTTGTTGCTCTGTGCTGCGCTCAATGATATTTCACATGGACCTGGGCAGCATGGTGGTGCAGTGGGTAACGATGCTACCTCAAAACTCCAAGATCCTTGGTTTGACCCCGAGCCTTTTTATTTATTTTAATGTTCTTCAGGTTCCCAGATTCCCACCCACCTCTCAAAAACATGCCGGTAGGTGGATTTGCTGCTCTAGATCATCCCTAGGTCTGAATGTGTGTGGTCCTCTGTGATGAACTGGAAGCCTATCTATGTTGTATTCTTGTCTTACACCCAGTCATCCCAGGATAGGGTCTGGATTTATTGCAACCAGGATAAAGCACTTACTGAAGATGAGTGAATGAATATTCAGGGTACAGGGCAGTGGAGAAGCTTTGCCCTAAGTTGAATATGAATATATTGAGTAATTTTATGTTTCATAGGAGATACATAGCATCTTTATTACCACTAGTACACAGAGTACAGTACAATTCTTTTCCTTGGATGTCCTAGTTTGTTAAGAAGTTAGGGTCAACCATGAAACAGGACTAAGGGGCTTGGCTCAAGAGTCAAAGAGTTGGTGGTTCTGGCTAGCCACTGAGCCACCACTGCCATACCTCTTATCCAGAATTTAGGTTACTCGAGAGGTTAGGGATCTTGCTCAAGGGCACTTCAGCTATTCCTGCTGGTGCAGAGAATCGAACTGGTGACCTTTTGGTCCTAAAGCTGCTTCTCTAGCCAACCATTAGGCCATGGTTTCCTCCATCCATGCCAACTAATCAAACAGGGACTGCCCTGGACTCAGGTTCAAGGATAAAAGGACAGCTTGTTCTGCAATGGGAAGACTTGAGAAAATCCAAAAAGGAGAAGTGAAACTTTCAAAAAGAATGGGGCTTTTATAATTCTGTCTGGTGATCTGCCTCAGGACACGGCAGCAATTCTGTTTCCCCACACAGAGAAAGTCCTCAAGTTTCTTGACTGTCCCCAAACACACTGCTTGCAAAACCCCCTGTGACTCCAGTGAATTTTTACTCATTCAGCTGTGGTTTAGCAGTTTGCATGATTTCCCTCTAAGAACTGCTAGGCTTAGCATTTACCCACAAGTGTGCACAACCTAGTTTCTGAAGCTTTCATAAGCCAAACCATGTAGGTTAAAGTAAGGACACACTGTACAGTACTGTAACCTTCCAATCCCAGAGTCTTGCAAGAGTTTTAACTAGCAAGAGTCATTCTGACAGAGGAAAAGCTATGAACAACCTCAACCTCTTATTTTTCATAGGAGCTAGCTTGGGGGAATTGGTAGAAGTTTGCAACTGTGAGATCATTACCATACAAAACCAATGGCTTTACCTTTAATAAAAAGATACCATTTCTTTCTCAAAGACCCTTTTTAAATTAACACATGCATTGGTTTATACATAAAATACAGTAAGCCAGTTGACCAAGTGCTATCATTCTTCTACTATGCATGAGTTAACAATTTACAAAGGCAGGTGTAAAACATTATGAAGATGGAATGGAAACTTTCCCAGTAAACAAGCAGACCATTTCTGAATGCATGTCATGCTGATGGCTGTAAACTTCAAATGATGTTAACAAGCATTGTCTAGTCGAATAATTGCTAAAAATACTATACAGTTTATAGCCAGGTTTATGGCTATGGCAGCTGTGTTTGTTGTGTTCTGCTAGTGCAGACAAAGAGCTCACTGAAAAGCTGTGAGGTAAAAGTCAGCATTTGCTTATCGGCTGCTGAAATTTCCACTGTCGGATTTGCATCTGTACATGTCAAAGAGAGAAACAAAGTATGCAGCAAGTTCACCAGGTCCTAAGCAGCCAACGAGCGTCAGCTGAAACTTCCTCTTGCTGTCTGTGGTTAGGCATGTCTGAGTTGATGACGTGCTGGCATATAGTTTCAGTGATACTGTCTGTATAAAAACTGTTGCGTAGAATCCTGCTTTCAGATCCTGTATTCACCAACGAACGGTAGTGCTGCACACAAACGCATCAAACTTCTAACAACACATCAGAGCGAAAAAATGCCAAGCTTGCCACGTATCACAAACGAACTGGACAATATGACCAAGGAAGAAATGCCACCACAATCTAAGTGAGTAGATTTTTTTAAATATAACTTTTGATACCTTGTTGAATGAAAACTGTGAAAATACTGTATACATGAAACTTTTTCTCATTACAGGAGGAAAGACTTCAAGTGGCGGCTTCAGCGCAAGCTCATAAGAAGCCCGATTTCAGAGAAGTGAGTGTAATTTTTGTTTATTTATTTACTATGGGATTTTGTCTGTGTAGACCAGCTAGATGTATTATGTGGTATTAATATTCTTCCCTTCAATCCCAATCAGACTTAAACCTGGGGAGAGCCTGCTCTGGTCACAATCACTAGAAACTCTTCTTCGATCAAAATGTAAGTAGCACGACTGCACAGTACTGCATTTATGATATATAATTATTGTCCAATGTCTAGATCTTTGACAGATAATCATCTACTAGTAATTATGAGCAGATCATTAGACTTTCATGGCACAGTCATTACAGAGACACAAATATGTATGAAGGCACAAAAATAAGCCTCCTTAAGACAAATGTTCAAAAAGTGCAATGCCCATAAAACTACACAGACTGACTCCTCTTCTCGACATCTGCAGCTGGTAAAACAACTTTCCAGGCCTTTCTGAAGTCCGAGTTTAGTGACGAGAATATTGAATTCTGGATAATCTGCGAGGAGTTCAAGAAAATCAAGTGCAACTCTCGGCTCAACTCCAGAGCCAAGAAGATATTTGAACGCTATATCCAGGCTGAAGCTCCAAAAGAGGTAAAAATTGTGACTTTTTTCATGTAATCCATGTTCAAGAATGTTGAATAGCTACAGATAATTGCAAATCCATCAACTTGACAAAGCCAAATATCCATGTAGTTTGGAAAAGCAGTATGCCAAGTGATTGTAATAAAGTCATTAAGATGACATATTTTTTGTAATTTCCTCCAGATCAACATTGACCACAAAACCAGGGAGCTAATCAAACAGAACGTGCAGATCCCAACAAGGTGTTGCTTTGACGATGCCCAGAAGATCGTTTTCAGCCTGATGGAAAAGGACTCGTACCCCAGGTTCCTCCGTTCTGACTTCTACAGAACCCTTCTGGAATCAGTCTCATAAGCAGCAAAACGGGAAGGATGCACCTTGGGAAAAGGGACTCAGACAACCTGGTGGCTCATCTTTAAGGACTACAGCGGAAGAGTTTGACAAGAACAAAAGCCAGAGCTGGCCCTGACCCTGGACAGTTGGATTGATATGGATGCGTAGAACTCTTACATCGGTCACTTCTGCCATTGGACTGGCCCCATCTACCTACATCTGTTGCCCTGCTGCCTTGCGACTTGGCTACACTACATTCCCAAAAAGCTAAACAACCTGTCACTGGAACTACAATGCCAAGTTCATGAGTTAGTCGGTACTTTTTGTAAGATGAAGAAATTCCCCATGGTTCTTTGTATCTCACTTCCACCAATAAGATATCATAAGCTAGTTTTACACTATGGAATTTCAGCAATCGTTTGAGATAATTACTTTTCGCACAGTACACAATTATCCAAGTAAATTCTGGGTCAAATTCTATAACAGACTATAGCGCATGATAATGCATGTGAGATTATGTGATAAAGATACTGCTGTTATGTTCCACTTACATCATCAGTCAGCATGATCTGGGGTCATGGAGAATGTGACCCAGTCTTCCTACTGGTGGCTTTTAGAGGCGTATCTAAATGAGCAATGCTCCCATTCTGAGATCAGTCATTGCTTTCAGATGCTGCTAGAACTTTGTGGTCAAGGGTCTTTCATCACAGTGGAACAAATCGTCCACCAGTGAGCACATCACCTTATGCGTTCTAAGGCTGCAGATTTTATCACACGGGTGAAGAATTCTTTAAATGATATGCGATTTTGTCCATGACCGTAAAATCAAGCAAGCAGAAATTCGTACAGTGTAAACCTGGCTTTAATTGCACAACATTTCAAATGAGCAATGTTTTACGTTCTGTATGACAGTATAACTGTGCCGAGTTATGATGTTATAATGATTTCCTTTTCTACCAAGCATGGCCAGAGCTCTAGGTAGAAGTACCAGTAGTTCATTTGACTAACTTGTTTGTGGAATTTAAAATGTTTTTGGGATCTCTGGACAAAAGGTCAGCTGAGAGGAGTTCTCACCAATATGTACATGCAAGTCAGGTCAATCCCATTCACTAGCTCTCCTATAGAGTTGAAGAAATAACTTGGATGTAAATGGTACAAAAGGCATGACTTTTCTATCTTGTATATATGTACATGTTTTTAAAGGTATGACTATATATTGTATTGTCACTTTTTAAATTATGACTCCATTATGGATACTCTTTTTATTGGTTAACGTTGGACTTGAAATGAAGTTTAGGATCTCCAGAGAGAAGCTCAATTGAAAGGACTTGTGTGCTAACAAAATGGCCTAATTACATCCAGTAATTTGTCCACTTAGACAAGACCTGACATTTATATACTGTTTAAACACATATTCCACTATGGGCATTTATTTGGGTAATTCACTGGTTGACATTACCCAGTATATAAATAAATGTGTGTGTGGCGACTTCTCTAACTGATACTAAGACATACTGAATAAATACAAAACTTCCAACAAAGGCTTGAATTTCTTGTGCTCAATTGTCAAACTTTGTTTTTTTTTTTCCCCTCCTTCCATTCTGCCTACTGGTTTGATTTTGCACTGATAGCACATGACCCAATATGCAACTGTAGATCTTGGACATCCCCAAAATTCTCTCAACTGAGTAACTGAAAGTTTGACGCCACATCACAGGATAACAAGAGGGTTTTTGTCACAACTTCCCTGTTAGGTTGGCTGTCATGCGCTTCAGTCAGGTGATGGCAAAAATTCAACACGTGAACAAAACACCTACACAGATCATGTTTCCTTAGGTTTAAGGGAATTCAGAAGGTTTCGAAGTAAGCTCGGGGGGGGGGGGGTGGGTGTATATGTGTGTGTGTGCGCGCGCGTATATATATATACATCGAGATGTATATAGGAACCAAATCATAAAGAAGGGTTTTCTGACACAAACGATTAAATGGCAAAAAAAATTTTTTATCGTTGAAAAGTGCGGACGAAAACTTGAAGCAGTCCTCATCTGAAATGTTAGAAAGATCTAATCTTTTATCTTGGAGCTGGATAAACACTGACGTGGGTAAAGAAACTAAATTTGAACAGTACCAGGATCAAAGATATTTCTACTTATTCAGAGTCTTGGGAACATGTGAACATTAGGGCCGTGTGCAAGAGAACTCAAAACCCTATGAAGCCAGGATGTAACTACTGTATCTTCTGTAGAGGGCTACAAAGACCGGGCTTTTCCAGGAAGTAAATGTATTATGACTTGTTTGGGTGGAAAAGGTTTCTGTTGTGGATCTCATGTGCTTTGTTTTGTCTATTATGGAATTCAAAGATGCAGCACGAGGACTTTAAACAGTTCACACTCGTGGATGTCTTCACTAATAACAGATTGACTTTCATGGGGGTGGGGAGAGAGAAATGGGTAGCTTATGGCAGAGAGATATTGGAGAAACAGTGAATGGGAACTATTGGCAAAATATACTGGCACTCTGAGAAGATATATAAAGTGCACAAGCACAGGCAAAGCTTTGACAGAGATACGTAATCATGATGTAGTCTGTCAAATTGGAAACAAACATGTATTCATAGTATTTACTGTAACAATCATTCATCAGAATTTGGAAATGGCGCTGAACAATTCTACAGAAAAACATGGTCCACGGAAGTTGGTGATAAATGAAACGTTGTTGAAGCATTGTCTCACAAAACAAATTTTTTTTTTTTTTAAATATCATAGATATCATGAAGCTTCCTGTGAGAAGATGGTTCGTGAACATTTTTGCAAGGAGTCTTCAGTGCTCGTGCTTTGGAACATTCTGGGGAAAGTCCTCAAGACAGCGGAGTGCCAAAGTGCATATAAATAAATAAAAAGAAGTCACATTAACTTTTCACATCAAGTGAGAAAAGGGAGGGAACAACTATTTCTAGCTGCTAGAACGTGATGGTGAAAGTGACAGCAGGAGCTAACTTGCTCCATGGATAAAATATACCTGTGGCAGCAGGGGCGTGGTCAAGCGTCGGTCTGTTAATGGAGGGCAGAGTCAGGGAAGGTAAGGGGCAGAATCACTGCACCTGACATGAATTAACCCGTGTTTGTGTGTCTCCCCCAGTGACCGCGCCCTTTAAAAGGAGGGAGAGAGCAGAGAAAAGCTCTCTCCCCAACCATAATGCTTGTGTGTGTGCACGTGTGTGAGGCTGGGAGAGTGTGGAAAGCTGAAAAGCTATTAATAAAAAGAGTTTTTGAAAACACTCGATTCTGGCCTGCCATGCTTCTGTGCTCCAACCACCTTCAACAATCCTTACAGTGGTGCTGAAACCCGGGATCTGGAGTACAGAAGAGAACAGCCCCATGGAGTCCTCCCCCCTCAAGGACCTGGTCCATGCCCTCGCCACGGCCCACCAGAGCCTGCACCAGGTGCTGGTCGCCCTCCGGAAGGAGCAGGAACAAAAGTTCGAAGCCCTGGTGCTGGTGCAGCAGGAAGATTGCCAGGCATTCCGGCACCTCCTCGCGTTGGCGGGGTCCACCACCACGGACCCTCCCTGCCTCACCCTAATGAAGATGGGTCCGCAGGACGACCCTGAAGCCTTCCTTGCTCTTTTTGAGCAAGCAGCAGAGGCGTGGGGTTGGCCGGTGGAACAGCGCGCGGTGCGCCTCCTCCCTCTGCTAACGGGCGAGGCGCAGCTAGCCGCGCTACAGCTCCCCGCTGACAGATGGCTGGTCTACGCCGACCTCTGCAGAGCTGTCCTCCAGAGCATGGGGCACACCCCAGAGCAGCAACGGCAGCGCTTCCTCGCGCTGCGCCTGGAGGAGGTCGGCCAGCCGTTCACGTTTGGCCAGCAATGCCGGGATGCCTGCCAGCGGTGGCTGAGGGCCAACAACCGCAACGCTGAGGGAGTCGTCCGCCTGGTGGCGCTGGAGCAATTCATCGCCTGACTTCCAGAAGGAACAGCAGAGTGGGTCCAGTGCCATCGCCCGGCGTCACTGGATCAGGCCATCGTGCTGGCGGAGAACCATATGGCAGCTGTTCCAACGGCAGGACAGCGTGTCTCCTCTTCTCCCCTCTTTTCTCTCTCTCCCCCCTTCTGTTCCTCGTCCTTGCCCCATTCCCCCACCGTGGAGGTGGGGGCCGGCTCCACCCCAGCCGGCCCACCACACCTGCGGTGCCCTACCATTTCCTACTTCCATGTCTGTGTCTTCGCCCCCCTCAGGTGAGTGAGCTCTGGAACACCGGTGCAGAGGGAGAGCCTGGGCCGGTTTGCTGGCGCTGCGGGGAGCTGGGGCACCTCCAGCATCAGTGCTCGGCGATGGAGGTGGGCGCGGTGGTCAGGATCCCCGATGCACCAGGGACCGCCCTCGATTGGGCCAGAGCGTATCGCATACCGGTGAGTATCCAAGGGGATACGTATCAGGCTTTGGTGGACTCTGGCCGCAATCAGACCTCAATCCACCAAAGCCTGGTGCAAGACGAGGCATTGGGGAGAGCACCATTGGTGAAGGTGTGTGCGTGCACGGGGATGTTCACAACTACCCTTTAGTGTCGGTCCACATTCTATTTCGAGGGGAGAAATTTAGAGTACAGGCAGCGGTTAATCCTCACCTTACCCACTCGATAATTTTGGGGACCAATTAGCCGGGATTTCGGGAAATAATGATGCACTTAGTGAAGAGTGGGGCCTGCCATAGTTCAGCGGGGGGAGGTCGCAGTGTGGCATTGGCAGGAGCAGCTGTCACAGAGCCATCTACATCACCGCGTCAGAGTGAGGAGCAGCATGCTCCTCCTCCCCTCTCTCAGGGAATCCCTTGTGGATTTCCCGTTAGAGCAGTCGCAAGACGAGACTCTGAGGCATGCGTTTGACCAAGTGAGAGTAATCGATGGTCAAACGCTCCAGCCAAATGCCACCCCATCCTTCCTCTATTTTTCCATTATTAAGGATAGATTATACCAAGTGATGCAGGACACTCAGACTAAGGAGCCGATAACAACTTTTAATCCCAAAGAGCCGCCGGGAATTTATATTCCCAGTGGCTCACTTTAATTCCATGGCCGGATACTTGGGGCAGGATAAGACACTAGCCCGAATAATGGCAGGGTTCTATTGGCCAGGGATTTGCAGCAATGTCTGTAGGTGGTGTATGGTGTGCCGCGAACGCCAGTTAGTAAATCCAGTGGCCATTCCAAAAGCGCCTTTGCGCCCGCTGCCATTAATCGAGACCCCGTTCAAAAGAATTGGGATGGATCTTGTCGGGCCATTAGATTGGTCAACACGAGGATATCGCTTTATTTTAGTTCTGGTGGACTATGCAACGCGATATCCGGAAGGAGTGCCTCTTCGCAATATCTCAGCACGTACTATTGCAGAAGCGCTCTTCCACGTCATCTCCCAAGTCGGAATCCCCAAAGAGATTCTGACTGATCAAGGCACTATGTTTATGTCATGCACACTGCGCAAACTGTATGGGTTACTGGGAATTAAGCCTATCCGCACCAGGCGTTTATCACCCACAAACAGATGGCTTAGTCGAACGGTTCAACCGCACTCTCAAGAACATAATTCGGAAATTTGTAAACGAAGATGCACGCAACTGGGATAAATGGCTCGAGCCCCTGTTATTCGCAGTGCGAGAGGTCCCACAAGCCTCCACCCTGTTCGAATTATTATACGGGCATAAGCCACGTGGCATTCTAGATGTGCTGCGTGAAAATTGGGAGGAGGGACCTTCAACAAGTAAGAATGAAATTCAATACGTTATTGACCTGCGCTCCAAACTCCATACACTCACGCACCAAACCCAGGAGAATTTGTGGCAGGCCCAAGAACGTCAAGTCCGTCTGTACAGCAGGGGCATGCGCCTTAGGGAATTCACACCAGGAGATAAATTACTCGTGTTGTTGCCCACATTGAGCTCCAAATTGATTGCCAGGTGGCAAGGACCCTTTGAGGTCACACAGCGAGTCGGGGATGTCAACTATAAGGTGAGGCGAATGGACAGGGGCAGGGTGTTACAGATTTACCACCTCAATCTGTTAAAACTTTGGAATGAGGAGGTCCCCGTGGCATTGGTGTCAGTGGTTCCAGAGAAGGCAGAGCTGGGCCCGGAGGTTCAAAAGGGAAAATTGACATCGCCCACCGCTCCAGTCCCCTGTGGAGACCACCTCTCTCTGACCCAACTCACGGAGGTTGCCAAGTTGCAGACAGAATTTTCTGACGTCCTCTCGGCCCTGCCCGGCCGCACCCACCTCATAGAACACCACATTGAGACTCCCCCGGGGGTAGTAGTGCGCAGCCGCCCTTACAGACTGCCTGAACACAAAAAAGTGTGGTTCGGGAAGAACTCGAGACCATACTCGAAATGGGCATCATCAAGGAGTCCCACAGTGACCGGAGCAGCCCGGTGGTCTTGGTTCCCAAGGCCGACGGGTCGGTCCGGTTCTGTGTGAACGATAGAAAAGTCAATGCAGTGTCTAAATTCGACGCGTACCCAATGCCTCGTATTGATGAGTTGCTCGATCGACTAGGCACGGCTCATTTTTATTCGACACTGGATTTGACAAAGGGATATTGGCAGATCCCCTTGACTCCGCTATCCCAAGAGAAAACGAACTTTTCCACACTGTTTGGCTTACACCAATTCGTCACACTTCCTTTCGGGCTGTTTGGGGTGCCCACTACATTCCAGTGGCTTATGGATAGGGTCCTCCGCCCCCACGCCACCTACACAGCCGCATACTTGGACAATATAATTATTTATAGTAATGACTGGCCGCGGCACTAGACCACCTAAGGGCCGTCCTTAGGTCACTGAGGCGAGTGGGTCTCACAGTCAACCCGAAGAAGTGTGCGATTGGGCGGGTGGAAGTATGGTATCTGGGCTTCCACTTGGGCAATGGGTAGGTGCGTCCCCAAATCAATAAGACAGCAGCGATTGCGGCCTGCCCGAGGCCCAAGACCAAAAAGGGGGCGAGACAGTTCCTGGGGCTGGCTGGCTACTATCATAGGTTTATACCTAATTATTTGGACGTCACCTGCCCGCTGACTGATCTCACTAAAAAGGGGGCACCAGATCCAGTCCAGTGGACGGAGCAATGCCAGCGGGCTTTCTCTGAGGTAAAGGTTGCACTGTGTGGGGGGCCACTGTTACACTCCCCTGACTTTTCTCTCCCCTTTGTTTTGCAGATGGACGCGCCGGACAGAGGCTGGGGGCTGTTCTGTCCCAGGAGATGGAGGACCGTCCAGTGCTGTACATCAGCTGGAAGCTGTCGGTGCGTGAGGGCAGGTATAGCACAATAGAAAAGGAATGCCTCGCCATCAAGTGGGTGGTCCTCACCCTCCGCTACTACCTGCTGGGGCGCCCTTTCACCCTCTCTTCGGACCACGCACCCCTGCAGTGGCTCCACCGCATGAAGGATGCCAACTCGCGGATCACCCGTTGGTATCTGGCACTCCAGCCATTTAAGTTCAAGGTGGTCCACAGGCCGGGGGCGCAGATGGTGGTGGCAGACTTCTCCCATCGGGGGGGGGAGTCAGCTGCAGGCCGGACAGCTCCCCGGCCTGAGTCGGGTGGTGGGGCTATGTGGCAGCGGGGGCGTGGTCAAGTGGCGGTCTGTGAATGGAGGGCAGAGTCAGGGAAGGTAAGTGGCAGAATCACTGCACCTGATGTGAATTAACCTGTGTTTGTGTCTCTCCCCCAGTGACCACGCCCTTTAAAAGGAGAGAGAGAGAGAGCAGAGAAAGGGAGCTCTCTCCCCAACCAGAACACTTGTGTGCATGCATGTGAGGCTGGGAGTGTGTGGAAAGCTGAAAAGCTATTAATAAGAGTTTTTGGAACACAGTTCTGGCCTGTCGTGCTTCTGTGCTCCACCCATCTTCAACAATCCTTACAATACCATGTCATTCTTGAATTAACAAAATTAAAAAAAAAAAAAAAAAGACATCGTTAAATTCATAAAACACATGCAGTTACTGGAAAATAATCAAATTACCAATGGTAATAGCAACTCTGTGCAGACAGAGACATATCACACCACCCCATCATTGATTATTTTCCTATAACAGCATGCCCTGTGGTGCGTTATTCCTTATATATATGGATCACTTGCATCACAGCATCTATCAAAACCTTATACATAATCTGTTATGGTTGGATGATCAACAATTGCACATACAGTGCCTTGCAAAAGTATTCATCCCCCTTGGTGTTTGTCCTGTTTTGTCGCATTACAAGTTGGAATTAAAATGGATTTTTGTAGAGTCGGCACCATTTGATTTACACAACATGCCTACCACTTTAAAGGTGCACATTGTTATTGTTTGTATCGCAATAAAAAAGAGAAATCCAGACTGTGCATAAGTATTCACCCCCTTTCGTATGAAACCCCTAAATAAGAAATGGTCCAACTAATTCACTTCATAACTCACATAATTAGTTGATTAAGATCTACTTGCATGCACTCCAAGTGTTACATGATCTCTGTATAAAATCAACCTGTTCTTGAAGGACCCTGACTCTGCAACACAACTAAGCAAGCAACATAAGAACCAAGGAGCACTCCAAACAGGCCAGAGACAAACTTGTGGAGAAGTATAGATCAGGGTCGGGTTATAAAAAATATCCCAAAAACTTTGAATATCCCACGGAGCGCCATTAAATCCATTATAGCAAAATGGAAAGAACATGACACCACTACAAACCTGACAAGAGAAGGCTGCCCACCAAAACTCACAGACCAGGCAAGGAGGGCATTAATCAGAGGTGCAACAAAGACACCAAAGGTAACACTGAAGGAGCTGCAAAGATCCACAGCAGAGATGGGAGTACCTGTCCATAGGACCACTTTAAGCTGTACACTCCACAGAGCGGGGCTTTACGGAAGAGTGGCCAGAAAAAAAGTCATTGCTGAAGAAAACACATTTGGAATTTGCCCAACAGCATGTGGCAGACTCCCCAAACACATGGAAGAAGATTGGCTGGTCAAATGAGACAAAAATTGAACTTTTTGGCCATCATGGGAAAAGCCATGTGTGGTGCAAACCCAACACCTGGAGAACACCATTCCTACAATGAAGCATGGTGCTGGCAGCATCATGCTATGGAGATGTTTTTCAACTGTAGGGACAGGAAAGCTGGTCAGGACTGAAGGAAAGATTGATGGCAGCAAACACAGGGCAATTCTGAAGAAAAATCTGTTTGAATCAGCCAGAGGTTTCAGACTGGGATGAAGGTTCACGTTCCAGCAGGACAATGACCCTAAACATACTGCTAAAGCTACACTGGATTGGTTTAAAGGGAAACATTTAAATGTCTTGGAATGGCCTTGTCAAAGCCCAGATACAAGTGGGGCACTGTGTGAGACGGCTGCCTCTCCAGTAGCTCTGTAGTTTTTAGCTCTTTAAACCTCTTTTTTCCACCTTGTTACTTTTCTGCTCTTCTTACGAAGACATAGTGTGTTTTACTTATATCACATGGATATTTTTAACTTTAACATGCAACCAGGAGCCAGTTTTCTCACTTATTCGAGAGAGGAGCTGCTGGCCCTGAAAACAATGGGACGAGCTGGAATACGACACCCAATCCCAGCGGAGCTGAGGAGGAAATCCAGGGGCTGCAAAGCCGGAACTAAGCTAAAGGCTAGGCTAGCAGACAACTGGCGGCACTACAAACCATCCATTCCCTCCGTTGTCATGGGGAATGTGAACTCGCTGCCGAATAAGGTCAACGAGCTATCCGCACTGAACAGCCAGGGGATTTATTGGGAGAGCAGCTCATTTATCTTTACAGAGACATGGCTAACACACCTTGTACTGGATGCTAACGTGGACCTGCGGGGATTCACTGCTGTGAGAGCCGACAGGGACACTAAAGCATGTGGGAAAGGCAAGGTGGGGGACTCATTATTTACGTGAACAACCGCTGGTGTAACCCGGGACACATCTCCGTAAAGACAGTTTTATGTTGCCTGGACTTGGAACTGCTAGCTGTTAGCCTGCGGCCATATTATCTGCCGTGGGAGTTCAGTCACATGATCATCTGTGTTTATTTCTCTCTGAGGGCAGACGCAGCCGCTGCATGTGAGAGAATTCACTCTGTCACAGCAAGGCTGCAGACACAGCACCCTGAGGCATTTATGATCATTTCTGGGGACTTTAATCACGCTACTTTGGACTCTACTTTGGCTGCTTTTTACCAGGTTGTGGACTGTCCAACAAGGAACAACAGGACAAATGACTTGCTGTATGCTAATGTGAGGGATGCATACAGAGTCACACCCCTCCCCCCACTAAGGAAGTCTGATCATAACCTGGTTCATTTACAGCCAAAGTACACCCCCCTGGTTCAAAGGCAGTCTGCAACAACTAGCTCCATCAGGAGGTGGTCCCCTGAAATGGAAGATGCCCTCAGAGACTGCTATGACATCACGGACTGGGATGTGTTGCTTTGCCCACATTGTGAGGACATAGAGGGGCTGACATACTGTCTGACGGATTATCTCAACTTCTGTGCAGACGTGTTTTCCCCCACCAAGACTGTATGGTGTTACCCTAATAAGTCATGGGTAACGCAGGAAGTCAAAGCTGTCCTCAACAGGAAGAAGGCCGCCTTCAGGAGCAGGGACAGGGAGGTGATGAAAGCAGCACAGCAGGAGGTGAAATGCTGCGTGAGGGAAGCTAAGGACAGCTACAGGAGAAAGGTGGAGCAGAAGCTGAAGAACAGCATGAGGGAAGTCTGAGAAGGTGTGAAAATCATCACAGGCCACAATACAAAGACTAAAGTCATTGAGGGGACAGTGGAGAGGGCGAACGAGTTGAATGACTTCAACCAGTTCAACCAGCCCACATCCCCCCACCCTCCCCCTCACTGCAGCTATCTCTCCTTCTTCCCTCAACACACCTCCCCCCAGTCAGCGCAGCAGCCCCTCCTCCCCCACATCAACACAGACTCCTCCATGCATTACTGCAGACCAGGTCAGAGGTCAACTGAGGAAGCTTCACCCCAGGAAAGCAGCAGGCCCGGACAAGGTGTGTCCCCGACTACTGAAGACCTGCGCTGCTGAACTGGGTGAACCACTCCAATACATCTTCAACCTCAGCCTGCAGCTGGGGAGAGTGCCCACCCTTTGGAAGGCATCATGCATCGTTCCAGTTCCCAAAAAGAATCGGCCCAGCAAGCTGAACGACTTCCGACCGGTGGCACTCACTTCAATTCTGATGAAGACATTGGAGCGGCTCTTCCTCAGCCTCCTCAGAGCCCAGGTACAACATGCCCAGGACTGTCTGCAGTTTGCGTACTGGGCAGGTGTTGGTGTGGAAGACACCATCCTCTACCTGCTACACCGAGCCCACTCGCATCTGGATAAGGGAAATGGCACAGTGAGGATCTTCTTCTTGGACTTCTCGAGTGCCTTCAACACCATCCAGCCCCTTTTGCTTCAGGACAAACTGAACAGGATGCGAGTGGACCCCTGCCTGGTCACCTGGCTCTCCAGCTACCTCACTGACAGGCCGCAGTACATCAAGCTGAAGGACATCACATCTGACACTGTGATTAGCAGCATCAGAGCACCCCGGGGCACGGTGCTGGCCCCTCTTCTCTTCACCCTGTACACCGCAGACTTCTGTTACAACTCGGAGCTGTGTCACATTCAGAAGTTTGCCGATGACACAGCCATCACTGGGTGCATCAGTGATGACAGAGAGGAGGAGTATAGGAGCCTGGTGAGGGACTTTGCTGTGTGGTGCAACAGGAACCATCTGCAGCTCCACAGCTCGAAAACCAAGGAGCTGGTCATTGACTTTAGGAGGGCCAGACCAAGGTCACGACCAGTTCTGATTGAGGGAGTCAAGGTGGAGGCTGTGAATTCCTACAAATACCTCAGGCTGTGGCTGGACAGCAAGCTGGACTGGACTTGCAACACCAATCACTTAAACAGGAAGGGACAGAGCAGGCTATACTTCCTTCAGAGACTGCGGTCTTTTAACATCTGCAGGAAACTCCTGTGGATGTTCTATCAGTCTGTGGTCGCCAGTGTCCTGTTTTACACCGTGGTGTGCTGGGGGGGCAGCACGTCCAAGGAGGACACATCTAGGCTGGGCAAACTGATCAGGTGGGCCGGCTCTGTGGTTGGCATGAAGCTGGACTCTCTGGTGACGGTGGCAGAGAAGAGGACTATGGACAAACTATTGAACATCATGGATGATGCCAGTCACCCTCTGCACACCGTCATCAGCAACCAGAGGAGCCTGTTCAGTGACCGAATGCTCCTTCCCAAGTGCAGGACAAACAGACTTAAAAACTCCTTTGTCCCTCACACCATCAGACTGTACAACTCCTCTCTGCAGGGGAGGAGGGGTAACAGGAGGACAGAGGACGGGAAGGAGCAGTAGCCTAGCCTGACAATAAGCAATACTGGACAATGTGCAATATAAAGTGCAATATCTCTCCTGCTGGCCCCTTCCCCCCCCTCCTCTCTTCCTCATATCTTATTCATTTTATATTTGTATATGTAAATACTTAATTTAATTTATCTAGAAGTTTTTTCTCTATTTTCTATTCTCTGTTCATCCTGTAATGATGCTGCTGGAATCTTAATTTCCCCTGAGGGAACCCTCCCAAAGGGATCAATAAAGTTCTATCTTATCTAATCTAATCTAAATTCAATCCAACTGAGAATCTGTGGCATAACTTGAAGATTGCTGTACACCAACACAACCCATCTAACTTGAAGGAGTTGGAGCAGTTTTGCCTTGAGAAATGGGCAAAAATCCCAGTGGCTAGATGTGCTAAGCTAATAGAGACATACCCTAAGAGACTTGCAGCTGTAATTGTAGCAAAAGGTGCCTCTACAAAGTACTGACTTATTTCACACTCCAGATTTCTGTTTTTTCATCTTAAATTATTGTTTGTCACAATAAAAAACAATGTACACCTTTAAAGTTGTAGGCAAGTTGTGTGAATCAAGTATTGCTAACCCCCCCAAAATCCATTTTAATCCCAGCTTGTAATGCGACAAAACAGGACAAACACCAAGGGGGATGAATATTTTTGCAAGGTACTGTAAAGACAAAACTTGTGATCAATACCCTGTATTCACACCCATTTCCCGACCTTGAGTACTGACCCCAAAATCAAAACGAATTACTGAAAAGCTAGTCACAGTCATTTTTGTGGTCTAAAGCTAAATTCAGCTCAAGAATCTGTGAGGTTTGACTGTTGAAAGAACCTGTTGATGAAGTGACGGCGAACTGAAGGTATCGGGAATCAAGAACACCTCAGATCTACATGAGAGCTTTCAGTTCTGTATCGTTCTTTTCATTATCTTACAGTCATCACAGTTTCAGGATGAATACTGTGGTTGTCAATGATGACCTCAAATATCTCAGACACGCACAAACATTACACAAATTTTATTTTAGACTAAAATTCATTAAAATTGTCCAGGAGAAAGTTATCATCAAGTTCATGATGTCAGCGTCAGGTGGTTAGCAGCTTGTGGGTGGTTTATCTTCCCTCAACTGTTTTTGTCCACTAGCGTCAGAATCTATGATGTAATCTGACTTGGTTTCCACATGCACTTTTGAAGTTGGATGGTTCATCCGTCATCAGTCAAATTGCGTGTTTCAAACAGCGTGAAAGTCACTGGTTTATGCTGATGTTTATTGACAAAACATTCCTAGGCTTGTGACACTATCCCCATAGATATGATGGTTAATTAATACAATTTTATCAATGGCAAACTTCTGAAACAAATTCCTACTGTTTGAATGATTTGATTTGTATCTACGTATGCCTGATTAGCCATGTTTGAGTGAACAGAACCAGCTTACCTTAACAGTCAGTCAATTAATCTTTTTTCTTGTATTCTGTATATTGTATAAAATAAATATGCTGGGGTTTTTTCTGTATGTAACAGATAGATCTGAACAGTGAGCATTATACAGTAGTAAAGGACCTGAGTTAGATATGTATGCACATAATTTAGGAGAGGATAACTCAACTGTTATAGGCTAATTTGAACCCAAGGAACAACTTGGGATGTGTGCAAAAATCGCTATCCAGGTCCAACAGGCCGAAAATTACCAATCCAAGATAGCTGCCGGTAGCCATATTGAAAATGTCAATTTTTGAACCACACCTCATTTTATGGGTTTTTTTGGGTTTGGGGAATCCATTAGTGACATTATTTTCATGATTAAAGGAAAAGTCAAGTTTATTTGTATAGCGCTTTTAACAATAAACATTGTCGCAAAGCAGCTTTACAGAATTTGAACAACTTAAAACATGAGCTAATTTTATCCCTAATCTATCCCCAATGAGCAAGCCTGTGGCGATGGTGGCAAGGAAAAACTCCCTCAGACGACATGAGGAAGAAACCTCGAGAGGAACCAGACTCAGGGAACCCATCCTCATTTGGGCAACAACAGACAACATGACTATAACATTAACAGTTTTAACATGAAGTCAGTTTCGTTGATGTTATAAACTCTTCATTGATGGAAACTTGAGGGCAACACTTGAGTGTTTTGCCGCATCTGGGCCAGGATGGCTTGCCATCATTGATGGAACAATGAATTCTGAATTATACCAGTGAATTCTAAAAGAAAACGTCAGGACATCTGTCCATGAACTGAATCTCAAGAGAAGGTGGGTCATGCAGCAAGACAACGACCCTAAGCACAGAAGTCGTTCTACCAAAGAATGGTTAAAGAAGAATAAAGTTAATGTTTTGGAATGGCCAAGTCAAAGTCCTGACCTTAATCCAATGGAAATGTTGTGGAAGGACCTGAAGCGAGCAGTTCATGTGAGGAAACCCACCAACATCCCAGAGTTCAAGCTATTCTGTATGGAGGAATGGGCTAAAATTCCTCCAAGCCGGTGTGCAGGACTGATCAACAGTTACCAGAAATGTTTAGTTGCAGTTATTGATGCACAAGGGGGTCACACCAGATACTGAAAGCAAAAGTTCACATACTTTTGCCACTCACAGATGTGTCATATTGGATCATTTTCCTCAATAAATAAATGACCAAGTATAATATTTTTGTCTCATTTGTTTAACTGGGTTCTTTTTATCTACTTTTAGGACTTGTGTAAAAATCTGATGTTGTTTTAGGTCCTTTATGCAGAAATATAGAAAATTCTAAAGGGTTCACCAACTTTCAAGCACCACTGTACATGTCTAAGCCAGGTCGTAGACTATTATTCCTACACGGCATTAATGCAAATCATAGCTAACAGAGCTAATGGACTTTTCGTACTATATTGTTTTTTCGGAAATTCAATTCAAGTCAGACAAAATGTGACTCATTCACGAGTGGAAAACTTGGCTTTCAATTCTTCCCATTATTTCAGGATGCCACAAGGTTGTGTCTCGTTTACTTGTGGGCAATTCTTCAGCAGAGGCCAAAGTCATGAAATGATTAAGATTGCCTTAACTTGTCAGCTCAGTGATATTGCTAAAGTATGGAATCCAAGGCAAAATGAATACCATCTTTTAAAATCACCACCCCAGTTATAGCAACGTCACTTTAGAGAAATCTTGGCGTGAATTTTAAGAAATGAAAGTTAAGGGTTTTTTCTGATGTAATTCCGTTACTGACTTTTCTTTCCTCGTAAAAGATTTTGCGTTCAGAGTTAAATGGACAATTTTTTGATGCTTTTTTTTTAGGGTCAAAAGATACGCCATACAGTGTGAAATTTTTGTGGCAACTGCCTCATAGAGGCAAAGTGAGGCTGTAACCACTGTGTTATCGTATTGTCAGAATGTAAGAATGAGTGTAAGAATAGTGAAACTTCGTAACCAATCAGCACTTCTCCTGATCAAGCTCGATTACCTGTTCTACTTCTTGATAAACTTCGGAAGCAATCAGAACCAGAAACAAAATAAGAGAAACCTTGTTACAACTTTGTAGTATCGGAAGATAATCGGCCGATAAAAAGATAAACAAAATTCACCTCATGGTCCGCCAAGGCTACTGATTTGATATCAAGTAAGTGTTGTTTATTTGAAGAAAATTTACCTTTTGATTATCACAGCTTTTGTTTGGTCCTTCTGACAGATATATCGAGAAGCCGATATCAAACTTCTGCGATTCGCTTTAATTTTTAATTTTATTTTTTGAGTCTTTACACGGCAGCACGGTGGTGTAGTGGTCAGCACTGTCACCTCACAGCAAGAAGGTCCGGGTTCGAGCCCCGTGGCCAGCGAGGGCCTTTCTGTGCGGAGTTTGCATGTTCTCCCCGTGTCCGCATGGGTTTCCTCCGGGTGCTCCGGTTTCCCCCACAGTCCAAAGACATGCAGGTTAGGTTAACTGGTGACTCTAAATTGACCGTAGGTGTGAATGTGAGTGTGAATGGTTGTCTGTGTCTATGTGTCAGCCCTGTGATGACCTGGCAACTTGTCCAGGGTGTACCCCACCTTTCGCCCGTAGTCAGCTGGGATAGGCTCCAGCTTGCCTGCGACCCTGTAGAACAGGATAAAGTGGCTAGAGATAATGAGATGAATGAGATGAGTCTTTACACTACACTTGTGAAACAAAATGTGTTCATTTGTACTAAATAATGCTTCCAAGACAATTCATGAACAAGTGCTTTCTTACTATTTTGAAAATGGATATAGTTCACAGCACTGTATTTTGAACAAAAACACAGTAAACAAAATACTACAAGCCCCGATGCTGTTCACAGCTTGGTGATGCTTGATAGAGATGAGGCAAGTATACTTGATAACATGTATACATTTTATATTTACTGTCTGGACATGGTATCAGAAAACAAGTTTTATTTATAAGCAGTAGCCACATGTACTCATTGGGTACCAATTTTTATTTAATGCCATTATGTTGAGTCCTGCAACAACAACAAAAAAGTTACACATTTTGCTGTGAATGTAATTCCATTACCGAAGAACTACCCTTGTACAGTGGCTTCTAGTCAAGCAAATCGAGCCATCATAATCACAAAACCATGAACAAGGCATTTGGGAAACACGACTTAGACGTAAAGAATGTTAAGACTTCGCAAAAATGCTGAAACACAACTAGATATAGATTAAAAAACAAATTTAAGACTAAAAACACAGAACAGGTGAACACAATAAGGTAACAAGACAACGAAGCCATGGCCTAAAGGTTAGAGAAGCAGCTTTGGGACCAAAAGGTCACTGGTGTGATTCCCTGGACCAGCAGGAATGGTTGAAATACCCTTGAGAAGGAAGGCACCTTACCCCCAGCTGCTCTGGGTATGTTGTACATTGCTCTGGATAAGAGCATCTGCTAAATGCCTGTAATGAAAGGACAGGAGCAAAGACAGGACCAGAACCATAACAGAAAAGAGCATGTGACACTTGATGTCATTGGAACTGTGACATAAAGGAGAATCCATTCCAGGTTCAATCCTATCACAAGGTACCTATGACTGTATTAATGCAGAAGTGCATAAAATTCACATTTGTGAAGGTCTTGCGTAGGAGATTATAAAACAAAAAGACACTGAGCGCACACTGTTTTTACAGCTGTATTTCCAGTTTCCTTATTCACTAATCTCATTATCATGCTCTGGTCCATTGTTTAACAATACATCAGATAAGCTAGAACTCCCAAATAAACCTGGTTCCAGGTTGGGAATTCCAGTGAACGCTACAGTTTGAGGCTTTTTTTTTTTTTATTAAGATACCTAAGAACAGCTGGTTGATGTGGTGTTACAGGCTAAACACTGCAGTAGTGTGGCAGTTACAGCATATAAAGAGAGCGAGTTTAAAGAAATATGATTAAAAAATTATATCGGCATTTACACTCACCGGCCACTTTAACAGGAACTTGTTGATTCTTAAGTTCCTGTTCTTGGCTACATGAGTGGAACCCAATGTGGTCTTCTGTTTTCTGTCGCAAGCTGAGATGCTTTTCTGCTCACCACAGATGTAAAACATGATGAGTTACTATATCCTTCCTTTTTTTTTTTTATCCCCAGAGATGTTGCAAATAATTTAAATTTGGTACCAAGTTGATGTCAACACACCTAACACAGCTTCTCACTGGACGTTTACTGCAAATAAATAAAATAAAAAGGAAATTATCATCACATTATTGTGCATTATGTTGAATATCTTCATGATGTACTGGTTTGTTAATTTTATTTTTTATTTTCTGGCCCATTCTGTGGCAAACAAGACGCTCCAAGCAAAAAAAAAAAAAAAGCTGTATTTGTAATTTCACATGTGGTATTTATTTGTGTAATGAGGGAGGGTGTGGCCTCAAGTCATTAACACCCCATACTAAGGTGTGCATAATTATTTGGCAGCTTCTTTATCCCAGGCAAAATGGGCCAAAAAAAAAAGATTTAACAGACACTGAAAAGACAAAAATTGTAAAATGCCTATCAGAGGGATGCAGCACTCTTGATATAGCTAAGCTATTGAAACGTGACCACAGGACAATCAAACGTTTTGTTGCAAATAGTCAACAGGGTCACAAAAAAAATGGTGTGGAGAAGAAAAGAGTTAACCCTAACCCTAACTAACCGCAAAAGACTTGAGAAGGATGAAACATGAAGCTTCCAGGAACCCATTATTCTCCAGTGCCACCATATTCCAGAACTTCAATCTACCTGGAGTGTCCAGAAGGACAAGGTGTTCGGTGCTCATAGACATGGCCAAGGTAAGGAAGACTGAAACACGACCACCACTAAACAAGACTCGTGCTTCGGTTTCCCCCACAGTCCAAAGGCATGCAGGTTAGGCTAATTGGTGCCTCTAAATTGACCGTAGGTGTGAGTGTGAATGGTTGTTTGTGTCTATGTGTCAGCCCTGCGATGATCTGGAGACTTGTCCAGGGTGTACCCCGCCTCTCGCCCATAGTCAGCTGGGATAGGCTCCAGCTTGCCTGCAACCCTGTAGAACAGGATAAAGTGGCTAGAGATAATGGATGGATAAACAAGACTCACAGGTTGAAACATCAAGATTGGGCCAAGAAATATCTGAAGACAGATTTTTCAAAGGTTTTATAGACGGATGAAATTAGAGTGACTCTTGATGGACCAGATGGACGGGCCCGTGGCTGGATAACTAATGGACATACAGCACCACTTCGACTCAGATGCCAGCAAGGTGGAGGAGGGGTCCTGGTATGGGCTGCTGTTATTAAGGATGAACTAGTTGGACCATTTCAGGTTGAAGATGGACTTAAAATCAACTCCCAAACCTACTGCCAGTTTCTAGAAAATACATTCTTCAAGCAGTGCTACAGGAAGAAGTCCGTATCATTCAAGAAGGCCATGAGTTTTATGCAGGACAATGCACCATCACATGCATCCAAGTACTCCACTGCTTGGCGAGCCAGCAAAGGCCTTAAAGATGACAGAGTAATGGCATGGCCCCCTTCATCACCTGACTTAAACCCTATTGAGAACTTGTGGGCCCTTCTTAAACATGAGATTTACAGTGAGGGAAGACAATTCACCACTCTGAACAGTATTTGGGAGGCTGTGGTTGCTGGTGCACAAAAAGATGATCGTCAACAAATCAAAAAACTAACTAATAATTGTGCACATTTACTGTATATATTCCCCTGAGAAAGCCTAAACTCCCTTTTCCTTTGTTAAACATTCGGGTTTCAGGTTTAAGAGCACTGTATTTGCTCAACAATAAAATTACTCCTCAGGAATACAACTTGCCTAATAATTGTCCATACAGTGTATTTTTACTCGCTGTTGCTCCTTGTACTGTGTCCTTCCAGCTGATGGATGAATACTTCTTAAAAAGCTCGATGACAGAACTGGATTCTGCCTCACATGTAAGTCACTTTGGATAAAACCGTCTTCCAAATAAATATATTTAAATGAATGTAAATCAGCATCAGACGATGCAAATTAGATGAATGACATTTAAAAAAAAAAAAAAAAAGACAGCAGAGGTTACAACAAGGACCACCTTTATCATATGCACCCTGCCCAAAACGTATTGACAGCTTAAGCTTCAGCCTTAATGAATCAACAATGCCTTGTTCCTGTGATTTTTCTCCTTGAGTAATGTGCAAATCTTCATTTCAGAGCAAAACAACTCTAGGCCTTTGGGAAACCTCACGAATAAGGACTTCTTGCCTTTACAGTCCAATAACCTTGCATTGCTGACTATGGAGGATCGATGCCGTTGACTGATGACCCCTTAACAGCTGATATTGGACAAAACAAAACAGAGTTTTACAAAGACGTTTTTCCTTCACTCTGGGAACTAAAGAGGCGACTAACTTTAGGGCACCTTTGGGTAGCACAAGAAACATCCTCGCACTAAATGAGACGATGTTTTGAATTCCAAACTCATCCAAGCATGAATTTTAAACAGATTTATTTCCCCCCCAAAAAAAATAAAAAATTTAAATATCCCCAAGCACTTGAATGAAACAGGGTATACTCTGGTCCTGCAATGGATATAAAAGAGTTGAATGCAGATTCTGTTGAATCCAAGTGGTAGGGGTTACACAAGGTTAAAATTTCCTACATAGATACATACATTAGGCGTATCAGACGCTCGCTGCCCGTGCTGTGAAAATTGTCCATGCAGACGCTCATCTAACTTTCCAAATCTGTCATTGCTTAACTCTTGAATATTTTCTATCATGAATACTATTATTAAAAAGCTTACAATTTCTGCTTTCCAAGAAATGCATCTGGTGAAGATCTGTTCAGTACTTTGGGAGGAACGGCAGGTTGAAGTCGGTACAAGAGAGTAAAAACTCAGGAAACTGAAAGCGCTCAGTCTCTCTCTCTTCTGATCGGTTTCTGACTGGATAACTCGTGAATATCAATCAGATAACTTTTATAGGGATGTTCTCTCGCCCTCACCGTTTCTGATAAAGTATTGAGCAAAATTTTCTGTTAGTTTTGATATTATTCACAGGAGAGTTTGAAGCGAGTTTTCAGAGCTTTACCTACTTTTTTTTTTTTCAAAATCAAACCGATTCATGTAAATAAATAACTATTTTAGAATATAACTGGAGTTGTTTTGATGAAAAATATTGAGATCTTAGTGGTCGGAATGAGATTTGAAAAAAATCGGAGGTCAGAAACCTGAGTGTCAATTTCAGTTCAATTAATGTGAATTGTTTATTGGATGTGGATCACAGT
The DNA here is from genome assembly GCF_027579695.1 of Neoarius graeffei. Classification (NCBI taxonomy): domain Eukaryota; kingdom Metazoa; phylum Chordata; class Actinopteri; order Siluriformes; family Ariidae; genus Neoarius; species Neoarius graeffei. Next base: position 9,918,303 of record NC_083569.1, read on the forward strand.
TTTTTCAAGGTTCACCTTGAAAGCTGTGAATATTAATTTGAAATAATAATTTATATTCTTTCATATAAACACTAGGAGGCCCTACTTTTGGAGAATTAGAAATCATCTTTTATTACTTTTTTATTTTGATAGAGAATGGTAGATGTGAATGGCATTCAGTGCTTATTTATGCATATTTTTATCATGAACATTGATTTTTCCTTCTTTGCGATGTATAAATGAGACTTAAGATCAGCTTTATATTGCACAAATAAAGCCATTTGGTGAAACTTTGAAGGAGAGGATACCGACTTAACGTTTTTGCCTAATTAGCATAATTAATACTAATTAAATACTAATTTGCAGAACTGGTTTTTACTAATTTTTCAAACTTTGTATTCAGTATACAACCATCTACGTTCCTGCCAATTTCCATGTAAAGATCTTGAAAAATAGAAAAGTTATGAAGAAACAACTTTTGATCTCATTGGTTAATGAGGCCCATTTTGGACCATGTGATCCTCATTAGATTAGATTAGATAAAACTTTATTGATCCCTTTGGGAGGGTTCCCTCAGGGGAATTAAGATTCCAGCAGCATCATTACAGATAAACAGAAAAAAGAAATAGAGAAAAACGTCTATATAAATTAAAATAAATTAAGTATTTACATATACAAATATAAAAAGAATAAGATATGGGGAAGAGAGGAAGGGGGGAAATACAGAATATTACGGCGGTTTTCTAAAAAATTAAGCCGCTTCTTCAATCTTTGATTTTTAATATCTCAAGAACAGATAAACATTTTAATTCTGTAAAAAGTATGTTGTTCTGAATTCAATGAGAGCAGTTTCAAGCAATTTGGTTTGAATTTTTCACCCGATATGCCTACATACATATAGCTTAAAACAAATCAGGACACATGAAGGAGACAAATCGAACGTGGGATTTATCGATTGTAGAAGTCAGTATTATGAGGTGAAGTACAGTCTGATGAATGTACATTTATAATTGAGGTACTGTGAGATGTTTGGAACAGTGCTCGATTAGCTATAAAGATAGATGACATTCAGGTTGTATTAAAGAAACATGTACCACATGTTCGAAGCAGACCTGGGGTCAACTGACACAAACTATAGTTCCATGAGAGTTTCCCAACCTTTGCATTAGCTTCCCAAGAACTTGATTGCAGGTTCTGCCCTGTTGACCTTACAGTTCTGTGGTCAAAAAAGGAAGCTGGAGAGAAACGAAATGGCTTCCAAGGAATTTCCCAAAATCGGTGTACAGGTTCACCAGAACACTCATGCAACACAACCTTGAGCATTATGCATTCTTATAATGGACACTTATGGAGCTCATGAAGCAGAATTATGGTTACCACACCAATGTACAAGTTGATTATTTTCCTATAACAGGTTACGTGCTATCCGAGATCCAGGAATTCCGGTCCAAGTGCAATTCCGAGCCTTGCTGCTCATTATTTCTTGGACTATCATTGGTTGTACGCTTAGTTTGTGCTATCAGGCCTCTGCATTTTGAACACAAATAAAATCTAGACATAGAATTGAATCAATTCCTGCGCACAATTCCTGCAGAGAACCAAACATGGTGCTAAATAATGCTCACTCGGCAAGGATGAAAATGTAATTCAATCACAGTCAAGGTTAATGTGTACACAATGAGAACAAAAACTCCCCACTAACTCGCGTTCATGCCTCAGTCGGAACAGTTTACTAAGGCAAAAGCTTCGCCAAGGGGTGCTGAATACTGCATACTAAGCATACTGAAATACTGGACGAGGATGAAGCATCCAATAATGCAGATTTGCCGGGCGTTATTAAATAATGCTTTTGATGAATTTATGCCACCATCATCGTGCCAAAATGGCAAATAACAATAATAATAAAACTATCCAAACAAAATTAAACCACTATTCACTAGGGATGATAATGTGCCATGCATACTGGAATGCACAAATGAATGAAACTGAAAAAAAAAAGTCAAAGTCCCTTCCAAACCAGGATCTGATCTTCCCAGGCAGTCTCCCGTCCTAGTACGAACCAGCTCTTTGAGGTGTATGGGTGTGGTACCAATCTCCGTTTCTACAGTCCTCTGTCTCTCGCCTATACAGCTAGGGTTACAGTGGGGAGCTAGTCCTCTAGTAACAGAGTTTGAGCTCCCTACATGCATCTGTATTGCAGCGTGCCTTGCCAGTAGGTACCATTTTTACAATGGTCTTTGGTATGACCCGACCGCGAGTCGAACTCGCAGTCTCCCAGTTGAGAGGTGGACATGCTAACCACTAGGCCAACTCATGGTCGGAGCTGGAATTAGGAGACAATGATGTGTCACAGGATTCAGGCCTGGGTGCTCTTGTGCAGAACAGATATTTATATTTATAGATGCATTATAGAGAAATGCAATGAATTCCAAACCCCACTGGCCATCAACTTCATTGACTTTACCAAGGCCTTCAACAGCATCCACAGGCCCTCATTCTGGAACATCATACGGCATTCCAGTCAAAGTCATCTCAGCCATCAAACAAATTTATGCTAAATCCAAGTGCTGCGTGAGGACAGAAAGATGGATACAGTGGGTGGTTTGAGGTTGCAACTGGGGTCTTCCAGGGATGCATGCTGTCACCGATCCTCTTTGCTCTGGCCATTGACTGGGTGCTCAAGACAGCAATGAAGGACCAGGGATACAGTGGCTGGATGGATAAAAACTGTCTGACCTGGACTTTGCAGACGACATTGCTGCACTAGCAGAAATCACATGTGACATACAGTCCCTTGTAAGTGAGATCAGCGCCTCAGCAGCTAGCATTGGCCTCAAGATCAATGCCAAAAAGACTAAGAACATGCTGACTGGGACACACCACCAACAAGTGTATACATTGACCAGAATGAAGTGGAGGTCGTGGACAACTTCACATAACTTGGGAGCTCCATTAACAGCGAGGGAAACATGGATAAAGAATTGGACTGTAAAGTGGGGAAAAGCCTCAGCCACATTCAACCAGCTTGGCAAGATCTGGAGAAGTAAGAAACTCTCACTCAAAATTAAGATGCGATTCTGTGAGACTTGGCACATGAAGATCAGTCAAGTGTATCCGCAGGGACAACGTCGGAGGGGACGTCCAAAAATGAACTGGCGTCAAACAGTTGACGGAGACTTGCAACTAGTTGGTAGAAGATGGAAAGACCAAAAGTGCTGGACAAGCATGACTGCCTCATGCATCACAAGATGCGGGAGCATCTAAGTAGATATCATGTCAAGATTCAGGTCTTACCATTTAAAGTGGAATTAAAGCCAATTTGGAAACTAGGCACTAACTTTGGCGGCACTGGGTTTGAGCCCAGTGGCCGACAGGGGCCTTTCTGTGTAGAATTTGCATGTTCTTCCCGTGTCTGCGTGGGTTTCCTCCAGGTGCTCCAGTTTCTCCTACAATTCAAAAGACATGCAGGTTAGGCTAATTGGTGGCTCTAAATTGACTGTAGGTGTTAATGTGAATGGTTGTTTGCCTCTACGTGTCAGCCCTGCGATGACCTGGCGACTTGTCCAGGGTGTACCCCACCTCTCGCCCATAGTCAGCTGGGATAGGCTTGCCTGCGACCCTGCACAGGACAATGGCTGGATGGATCTAACTTTTTTCATTTTGTTGATATTCTACAAAGTATCAAGAGCTAAAAAACAGTACAAGGTCAAAGAGACAAACTGTTGTGGTTGAAGAGGAATAAAACACTTCAGGACGTGCTGTTCTTGGAAAAACCATCCATTTCAAGATGGTAGAAATAACTGCACCGTATCACACCACTTCAACAAAGTAATACTTTTTACGTAAGCATTTTTTTTAATTAACGAGTGAAACAAAAGTGCTTGGTAATATATAGTTCATTTAAAATGAAGGTAAACTTGTGTGTATGTGCATCTTTGGACGTCTGTAAAGTATTTTCATAATAAATGGAACACATCATTCTTCAAGATCAAAACAGTGCTTTCCTGCATCATGTAATTTCTTGGCAAATTATTAAATTAACACATCTCTCTTTCCATATGTGCTTTGTGGTTCCTGTTTTCATCTGGAGATTCAACGTGAACAGGAAGTAATTGAAACGTAATTTCATGCAAAAACCTAACCCTAACAACACAAAATGAAATTTCCGACTCTTTGTACAGACAGAGAAATTAACGTTAGAAGCAAAATGAGTCAGTCTGTGAAAGACAAAAAATAAAAATAAAAATCACAAGGAAAAACACTTTGAATATGGTAAAGAGGGCTTAGAAATGCACCACGCACTTTGTCCTCACGAAACAAATGTTGACTTATTTTATTGGGGATTTTCCACTGTAGAGGCATCCTTACTCTATAATCATATAAGCATAAGCATAATAATAATAATAATAATAATAATAAAGATTCTTATGTACTTGAGGATTAACAAGGCACTTGTGTGCATTTTGAGGGAATAAATAAGAGACAGAGGCCTTCACGAAGGACTGCAGGCTTCCAGAGCAACAGCATCCTCTAGTGGAATGTCCATCGTACACCATTAAAAGGATGTGATGATCAGAAGAAAAATGCAATAGGATTTTTTTTTTTTTTTAGTTCCCCCCCCAATTAAGAATTTCCTTTTGCAACCATGACTTGTATACATAAGATTTTTTATATGTATGTTAGTTGTGGTTAGAAGTTTACATACAGTAATATGTTCATCTTGGATATGAATGTCATGGCAATATTTGGGCTTTCAATAATTTCTTAGAACTGGTTTTTTTTTTTCTGTGGCAAAATGATTGTCCAGCATAAATCTTTTATTTAAAAAAAAAAAAAAACACACTAGAATTTGGTGCACAAGTTTTCATTTTCTTTGGGTTTTCTGAAATCAACACAGGGTCAAAAGTATAAATCCAGGGTCAAAAATATATATACAGCACACCTAATATTTGGGTAAAATGTCTCTTTGCAAGATTCACCTTGACCAAACATTTTTGTTTACCATGAACAAGCTTCTGGCAGAATTCTGGCTGGACATTTCATGAGTCTTAGAATTGGTAGAGTTCAATTAAATATGCTGATTTTTTTCTTGGCATAGACTCGACTTAAAAGCACAGTCCATATGTTTTCAATAGGGTTGAAGTCAGGACTTGTTTTAAGCTTTAATGTTAGCCTGCGTTATCCTCCACAACCAGCTCTGATGCGTGTTTGGGTTCATTGTCCTGTTGTAACTCCCATGTTCATGTTTCTGATGGTTTATCCTGAAGAATTCTGAGGTAGTCCTCCTTCTTCATCATTCCATCCACTTTGTGCAATGAACCAGTTCCACTGGCAGTAAAACAGCCCCAGAGCATGATGATCCTACCACCACCACCACCAGCTGGTACAGTGTCCCTCTGTACATGGTGGTCATTGTGGCCAAACAACTCAATCTTTGTCTCATCTGACCATACAGCTTTCCTCCAGAAGGCTTTTTTTCTTTGTCCCTGTGGTTAGCTTCAAACTTTAGCAGGGGGTTATTTCTTGGATAGCAGCCTCTTAGTCCATGGTGATGTAAAACTCACAACTGTAAACAGTGATCCATCAGCTTCCAGTTCATGGCAGGACTGTACCATGGTGGTTCCTGACCATCCAGACTGATTTCCTTTCAGCTGAGGGTGACAGTTTGGGTTTTCTTGAAGCAAAGTATCTTGGCAAAGTGACTACACCTCACAATAACTTGAATACAGTTGTTTGAACTGATCTTGGAATTCGCAGTTGTTTAGAAATGGCTCCAAGAGATATTCCGGAGTTGTGTATACCTGCGATCCTCTTTCTCAGATCTGCACTGAGCTCCTTGGACTTTCCCATTTTACTGTGTGTTGGTCAATCCAATGAGTGCTGTAAACAAACCCTTTTTATGAAGGCACAGAGAAGCTACCAGCTGTAGTCAATCATGATCATTAACAGGAAATAAAAAAAAAAAAGACCTAGGCTTTGGCAAGATAAAAGACATGTTGAAGGTTTCATCACCTCCAAAATAATAATGTACTGTAAGTGAGCATATGTACATTTTTGACCCTGAATGTATAGTTTTGACCCTGTGTTGATTTCAGAAAATCCAAAGAAAATTAAAACTTGTGCACCAAGTTCTAGTGTTTTTTTTTTTTAAATTAAAGATGTATGCTGTACAATCATTCTGCCACAGAAAAAGAACAGTTCAAAGAAATTACTGAAAGCCCAAATATTGCCATGACATTCATATCCAAGGTGACATTGTCACAGTACTGTGCAAAAGTCTTAGGCACATGTAAAGACCAAAAATGGCTTAAAAATAATGAAATGTTTCAACATTAAAAAAAAAAAAATAGTCTCAGGTACAGTGAGTGCAGTTTTATAAGGAAATGAGCTGTAGGTTTTACTGAGCATCTTACAGAACCAGCCACAGTTCTTCTGGACACTTTGTCACACTCGCGTCATTTTACAACAAAACCCAGCAGCCTTCATTAGGTTTTCTTTTTTAATCTGAAAAGTGCTCTTTGAAGGAATATGCTGCTCAGATACAAACTTTTTTTCTGTAACATTTAATTTTGTGCGAAAAAAACAACTCTAAAATGCTTTCGTAATGTTTTGACTCGCTAACGTAGAAGTCATAAAATCAAACTCTATAACAAAGTTTGTATGAAAAAACAATAGGATGCCTAAGACTTTTGCACAGGACTGTGTATATTCATTCATATTGCAAGATTTCTTCTGATTATTATTTGTTGGATTTGGCCTTGATTTACTTGAAAAGCATCTGGAAAGCTGCTTTTCGACAATCTGCACTGGACGAATTGTACTTATTCGATTAAAAACACCATGATAGGGTTCGAATGAGAGCGATATCTTTATCAACCAAATATCTAACTGGCGGAGAACCTCACTTGGTCCTTCAACACCAGCTCCATAGCCAAAACACATCTCCCATCCTCACTATATTCTACAGAGGGACGATTGAGGGCATTCTGAGCAGCTGCATCATGTTGGTTTGGAAACTGCACCGTCTCGGATCGCATGACCCTACAGCGGATAGCAAGGACAGCTGAGATGATCATCGGAGTCTCTCTTCCCTCCATCATGGACACCACACGCTGCATCCGATAAGCTACTAGCATCGTGTCCGACCCCACACAATCTCTTCACCCTCCTGCTGTCTGGAAAAAGGTACTGAAGCATTTCGGCCTTCACAGCCAGACTCTAACAGTTTCTTCCCTCATGCTATCAACCATCTCAACTCTGAGAGACTGGACTCACACTGCAGTCGTTGCACAGTGGACAATGTTTACAATGTCTCTCACACTCACGGTTTACATTTATTTATTCCCTTTTTATATACAGTAGTGCTCGAAAATTTGTGAATCCTTTAGAATTTTCTATAATTCTGCATAAATGTGACCTAAAACATCAGATTTTCACACAAGTCCTAAAAGTAGATAAAGAGAACCCAGTTAAACAAATGAGACAAAAATATTATACTTGCTCATTTATTTATTTATTGAGGAAAATGATCCAATATTACATATCTGTGAGTGGCAAAAGTATGTGAACCTTTGCTTTCAGTATCTGGTGTGACCCCCTTGTGCAGCAATAACTGCAACTAAACGTTTCCGGTAACCGTTGATCAGTCCTGCACACCGGCTTGGAGGAATTTTAACCCGTTCCTCCGTACAGAACAGCTTCAACTCTGGGATGTTGGTGGGTTTCCTCACATGAACTGCTCGCTTCAGGTCCTTCCACAACATTTCGATTGGATTAAGGTCAGGACTTTGACTCGGCCATTCCAAAACATTAACTTTATTCTTCTTTAACCATTCTTTGGGAGAACGACTTGTGTGCTTAGGGTCGTTGTCTTGCTGCATGACCCACCTTCTCTTGAGATTCAGTTCATGGACAGATGTCCTGACATTTTCCTTTAGCATTCGCTGGTATAATTCAGAATTCATTGTTCCATCAACGATGGCAAGCCGTCCTGGCCCAGATGCGGCAAAACAGGCCCAAACCATGATACTACCACCACCATGTTTCACAGATGGGATAAGGCTCTTATGCTGGAATGCAGGGTTTTCCTTTCTCCAAACATAACGCTTCTCATTTAAACCAAAAACTTCTATTTTGGTCTCATCTGTCCACAAAACATTTTTCCAATAGCCTTCTGGCTTATCCATGTGATCTTTAGCAAACTGCAGACGAGCAGCAATGTTCTTTTTGGAGAGCAGTGGCTTTCTCCTTGCAACCCTGCTATGCACACCATTGTTGTTGTTCAGTGTTCTCCTGATGGTGGACTCATGAACATTAGCCAATGTGAGAGAGGCCTTCAGTTGCTTAGAAGTTACCCTGGGGTCCTTTGTGACCTCGCCAACTATTACACGCCTTGCTCTTGGAGTGATGTTTGTTGGTCGACCACTCCTGGGGAGGGTAACAATGGTCTTGAATTTCCTCCATTTGTACACAGTCTGTCTGACTGTGGATTGGTGGAGTCCAAACTCTTTAGAGATGGTTTTGTAACCTTTTCCAGCCTGATGAGCATCAACAATGCTTTTTCTGAGGTCCTCAGAAATCTCCTTTGTCCGTGCCATGATACACTTCCACAAACGTGTTGTGAAGCTCAGACTTTGATAGATCCCTGTTCTTTAAATAAAACAGGGTGCCCACTCGCACCTGATTGTCATCCCATTGATTGAAAACACCTGACTCTAATTTCACCTTCAAATTAACTGCTAATCCTAGAGGTTCACATACTTTTGCCACTCACAGATATGTAACATTGGATCATTTTCCTCAATAAATAAATGATCAAGTAGAATATTTTCGTCTCATTTATTTAACTGGGTTCTCTTTATCTACTTTTAGGACTTGTGTGAAAATCTGATGATGTTTGAGGTCATATTTATGCAGAAATACAGAAAATTCTAAAGGGTTCAAGCACCACTGTACTACCTCAATATGCACACTTAACTCTGCACTTTATGTTGTGTCATTTATTGTCTGCAGTGTTGCACTCTTGCACTTTATGCTGTATTGTAGATTGTAGTCCTGTGAGGTTTACTGGAGCACCCTGGTCCTTGGAGAAATACTGTTTCGTTTTAACTGTGTACTGTACCAACAAATAAAAAGACCTTAACCTAATCTGATACAGCATAATCGTTTCTTCATCCAGACTGAAGAAGGTGCATTAGTTCTAGCTTGTGCGTTTTGTATTTTGAGAGCGCTAACTCACATTTATATGAATCTTAAGCCTCTTGGATTTTACATCAGTCACAAAAAACATTGAGTCATTTGCATAAACTTTGCATCGTTTACAATGAAACACTTTGGGATGCAGTATTACTTTGACTTTTTTTAATCATTTCTCCATCACAGCACATCTATCTTTATTATCTAAAAAACAAACGATAAAATGGTTCTTTATTGAGATTAACCCTATATTCACTCGTCACGGTCTTGAGTATGCGCAGTTCATACCGAGCTACGTGTAAAGCTACTCGAATTCTGGTCTGGGATATATCTCGATGGTCTCGCCAGTCTTCAGCTGTAAAGCCACTCGCTGGAGCTGCCACCTGCAGAGAACAGAGAACGTTCCAGGAAAGGAAGAGCGAATGATTCCATGCGGAATCTGGATTTCACATTCACACGTTATGTCATAGAAAAACGAAGCAGGATGCAGTCTGAATACAGAGAAGTTAAAGTGAGTTGAGGGTTCGATAGCCTTTATAAAATGTTGCGATTCTTTGTAATTCTTGGCATTTTAACTCTGTACCAAATACAGTGCCTGGCAAAAGTATTCACCCCCTTGGCTTTTTACCCATTTTGTTACATTACAACCTGTAATTTAATTTTCTTTAAATCTGAATTTTATGTAATGGATCTACACAAAATAGTCCAAGTTGGTGAAGTGAAATGAGAAAAAATATTTAATTTTTTTTTTTTAAATGAAAACCTGAAAATTGGCGTCTGCATACTGTATGTATTCACACCCTAAAAAGTTCTGGTGCAACCAATTACCTTCAGAAATCACAGAATTAGTGAAATAAAGTCCACCTGTGTGCAATCTAAGTGTCACATGATCTGTCAGTATACATAGACCTTTTCTGAAAGGCCCCAGAGGCTGCAACACCACTAAGCAAACAGCACCACAAAGACTAAGGAGCTCTCCAAACAAGTCAGGGACAAAGTTGTTGAGAAGTACAAGTCAGGGTTGGGTTATAAAAGAAAAAAATATATATATTAGTGCTGTCAAAAATGTCGCGTTATTAACGCGTTAACTTGACTCAATTTTAACGGCGATAATTTTTTTATCGCGAGATTAACGCTCTGTGACATGATGTAGGTTTTTCATAAGCTTTTGAAACTGCCAGGAACTTGGAACAGAGACTTTGGTTAGAAAACCGATAGCAGCTAGACTGTAATGCTACGCCCCGCACAGCCAGAGTCTTCTGCCCCCCCCCAAAGAACCAGCGCGGGCACGGCGTGCTAGTAGAGCTGGGATTTATGGCTCTTTGATGGGATCTGCATCTTTGTGATCCGTTCTTTGAAAACAGCCGTTCAAAAGACTGGCTCATTTGGCTCTTTTTAAATATTTATTCAGTTTTAAGAAGACAGCGTCTAAAGAAGCCAGATCCCTCTGAACTGTAAACTCAATGCTATCCCAGAAATCCTTCCTGTAATATGCAAATTTGGCCGCCTCTGATTGGACAGCGCGACGCATCAACAGGCAGAAAGTGTAAAAGTACAAAATGTGTTAAGTGAGCTGAAACAGTAAAGATCAGATTCAATGCAATATTTATCAACGAACAACTTAAACTTAATATAATAGTGTACTTTATATTATAATCAAGCATGTCAAGCCTACCGTCACTGTGTAACCTGTCTCTCTGATTAGAGTTGTAGACTAACTCAAACAGTAGATCATTTCACTCATGGTTCTCTTGCTAGCCCCGCGCCGGTGCTCGGCTTAGGTTTCACTTTGCGGTGGTTGTGTCAAGACGTGTTATGCTTTGCAATAAAAAAAAAATTAAAAAAAAACATTGGTACAAAGCAAGCCCATTCACTTTTTTATGCTGATAAGAGAATTACAATGGTTTTTCATGTGACAAAAATGTGCGATTAAATTGCGATTAATCGCGAGTTAACTATGACTGTCGCGACATTAATCGCGATTAAATATTTTAATCGCTTGACAGCACTAATATATATATATATATATATATATATATATATATATATATATATATATATATATCTTTGATGATCCCCCAGCGCACCATTAAATGGAAAGAATATGGTACCACAACAAACCTGCCAAGAGAGGGCCGCCCACCACAACTCATGGACCGGGCAAGGAGGGCATTAATCAGAGAGGCAGCACAGAGACCAAAGGTAACCCTGAAGGAGCTGCAGAGTTCCACAGCAGAGACTGGAGTACCTGTCCATAGGACCACAATAAGCCGTACACTCCACAGAGTTGGGCTTTATGGAAGAGTGGCCAGAAAAAAGCCATTACTTAAAGATAAAAATAAGAAAAGGACGTTTTGAGTTTGCCAAAAGGCATGTGGGAGACTCCCCAAATGTATGGAGGAAGGTACTCTGGTCAGATGAGACGAATATTGAACTTTTCGGCCACTAAGGAAAATGCTATATCTGGCGCAAACCCAACACATCACCCCTAGATCACTATCCCCACAGTGAAACATGGTGGTGGCAGCATCATGCTGTGGGGATGTTTTTCAGCAACAGGGACTGTGAAACTGGTCAGAATCGAGGGAAAGACAGATAGTGCTAAATACAGGGATATTCTTGAGCAAAACTTGTTCCAGTCTGCCAATGATTTGAGACTGGGACGAAGGTTCACCTTCCAGCAGGACAATGACCCTAAGCATACTGCTAAAGCAACACTCAAGCGGTTTAATGGGAAACATTTAAATGTCTTGGAATGGCCGAGTCAAAGCCCAGACCTCAATCCAATTGAGAATCTGTGGTCAGACTTGAAGATTGCCGTTCACCAGCGGAACCCATCCAACTTGAAGGAGTTGGAGCAGTTTTGCCTTGAGGAATGGGCAAAAATCCCAGTGGCTAGATGCGGCAAGCTCACAGAGACTTATCCAAAGTGACTTGCAGCTGTAATGGCCGCAAAAGGTCGCTCTACAAAGTTCTGACATTGGGGGGGGGGGGGGGGGGGGGGGATAATTATGCACTTTGAAGTTTTCTGTTTTGCCCTCTTTGTTGTTTGCTTCAGAAAAAAAAATTATTCACATCTTCAAAGCTGTAGGTATGTTCTGTAAATGAAATGATAGCAAACCCTCAAACAATCCATTTTAATTCCAGGTTGTGAGGCAACAAAACTCGAAAAATGCCCGGGGGGGGGGGGGGGGGGGGGGGGGGGAATACTTTTGCAAAATGGCCTGGAGATGCAATCCAAGTCATTTTGAGCTACTTTTTGAGGAAAATTTGTGTAAATACAGGGTTTACTGTCCAGTACAAGCTCAATTATCCAAACTCTCTGGGGGAAAAGTTTGGCTGACTAAAAGGGGTTCAGATAACTGAGCTAGTCTTATTCAGTAGTTTCATCATGATCAACGACAAAAGCCAGAGTCAAAAGACAAAAGATTTATGTATAGGTCATTCAATAACGACAAAATTACTGTATTTACTTCCTGTTTAAGTCGAGTCACTAAGCCTTGAATCTGCGTCCAGTCTCGAGTCCCCAGTGTTCAAGTCTGAGTCATCAAAAAAAAAATTTGAGTTGAGTCCGAGTCCAAGACTCCAACCACACCATTTGATGGTAGCTGTTTGCTTTAGCACCATTAACATTAGTTTGTTTCTGAACAGGCGAATATGCACTCTCTTTATCAGGGAGTGTGAAGTATTCTGTCAGAGATGGTTGAGAGATGGATGCAAGTGCAGAAGGTGTGTTTATTAATACAACTGAAGGCAGGTCAACAATCCAAAATGGCAGGCAAAATCGTAAAATGGTGAAATGGGCAATAGGTCGAGCAAGGCACAAACAGGCTATCGTAGACTCGGCAGAATCAAAGACGAGAAACAGGAAATCAAACAAGGAAATAAGGCCCGGTAATGTGTCAGCAACGCAACTCAATACTTCGCAAAGTGCGTGCGTTTTCACAGTTTTTATATAAGCACGCTGATTGCACCTTAATCCTGTGCAGGTGTGAATTATTTACGGCCCGAGAGTCTGTCTGATGCACTTGCACGAAATTAGTATAAAAATTAACGTAGACAAATATCTTATGCCAAATTATTATGGCATGTTACAAAAAATAAAGAAAAAATCCGAGTCCTCGTCTCTAATTTACGAGTCCGAATCATCAGTGCTCAAGTCCAAGACGATTCACGAGTCCTTAAAATTAGGGCACGAGTCCTGGACTCGAGTACTACAAGTGCACCAGTCTAATACTGGACTTAACTTAAGGTCAATACTGAAAGATTCCCGTCCATCCAACATTTAATTAAACTGAGCATGCTGAAGGAGTTACTTCGATAATTTCTTATATGTCGCTGACTTTGCTTTCTTCAGTGTACTTCTATTGTATGACTGTTCTCACTTCACACTTAAAGGAACAGTCCACCGTACTTCCATAATGAAATATGCTCTTATCTGAATTGAGACGAGCTGCTCCGTACCTCTCCAAGCTTTGCGCGACCTCCCAGTCAGTCAGACGCAGTCAGACGTGCTGTCACTCCTGTTAGCAATGTAGCTAGGCTCAGCATGGCCAATGGTATTTTTTGGGGCTGTAGTTAGATGCGACCAAACTCTTCCACGTTTTTCCTGTTTACATAGGTTTATATGACCAGTGATATGAAACAAGTTCAGTTACACAAATTGAAACGTAGCGATTTTCTATGCTATGGAAAGTCCGCACTATAATGACAGGCGTACTAACACCTTCTGCGCGCTTCGGCGGCGCATTGATACGGAGCTCAGATAGCATCGAGTTTGGTCGCATCTAACTACAGCCCCAAAAAATACCACTGGCCATACTGAGCCTAGCTACATTGCTAACAGGAGTGACAGCGCGTCTGACTGCGTCTGACTGACTGGGAGGTCGCACAAAGCTCGGAGAGGTACGGAGCAGCTCGTCTCAATTCAGATAAGAGCATATTTCATTATGGAAGTACGGTGGACTGTTCCTTTAACACTAGTCTGTTGCCCCTTTTCCACCAAAGCAGTTCCAGGGCTGGTTCGGTGCCAGTGCTTAGTTTGGAACCGGGTTTTCTGTTTCCACTGACAAAGAACTGGCTCTGGGGCCAGAAAAACCGGTTCCAGGCTAGCACCAACTCTCTGCTGAGCCAGAGGAAAGAACCGCTTACACCAGCGGGGGGCGGAGTTGTTAAGACCAACAACAATAACAAGACCAGGAAAGATCGCCATTTTTAAGCGACGAGAAGCCGCAGCTATGCAAACGCAAAGTCATCCATTATTATTGTTCTTGTTGTTGCTGCTGCTTCTTCTGCATTGTTTTTGCTTCGATATTCGTGTCAAAGTTTATGCAAACATAGCGACGTAACTGACGTATACAGCGACGTAACTGACGTGGCTTCCCTTAGCACCGCGAGCTATGGAAAAGCAAACTGGTTCTCAGCTGGCTCGCAAGTTGAACGAGTTGTGAACCAGCACCGGCCCCGAACCAGCCCTGGAACTGATTTGGTGGAAAAGGGGTATGTGAGAGAAATCAAAAGTTTCAGTTCTGGAACAAGACCGACGAAGACCATTTGCTTCCAGGAAGACGACTACGCATCACGACTGCGCGCTGCACTGAACATGCGCTGTGATTGGCCAAGAGCATGAATCAGGTCACCTCTTGGCCAAATCACAATACAGCTAACATAAGGATACAGAAATTATCTGAAACAGTGGAAACAATGACACGTGAAACAGTCTGAACGCTGAAAATATGTTGATTCGATCAATACACAGGCAAAACCAGTTGAAAAAACTTATTATTTTCAGGTCTACACCAAGAATCGTAATTGTGTTTCAAATCTGTAGCTGCTATGCCTAAATCGTACAGTGCCTTGCAGAAGTATTCATCCCCCTTAGTGTTTGTCCTGTTTTGTCGCATTACAAGCTGGAATTAAAATGGATTTTTGGGGGGCTAGCGCCACTTGACTTACACAACATGCCTACCACTTTAAAGGTGCACATTATTTTAGTTTTTTTTTTTTTTTAAATTGTGAGACAAAAACAATAAGATGAAAAAGCAGAAATCTGGAGTGTGCAGAAGTATTCACCTGCACATAGTCAATACATTACAGAGCCACCTTTTGCTACAATTACAGCTACAAGTCTCTTAAGGTATGTCTCTATTAGCTTAGCACAGCTAGCCACTGGGATTTTTGCCCATTCCTCAAGACAAAACTGCTTCAACTGCTTCAAGTTAGATGGGTTGCATTGGTGTACAGCAATCTTCATGTTATGTTACAGATTCTCAATTGGATTGAGGTCTGGGCTTTGATTAGGCCATTCCAAGACATTTAAATGTCTCCCTTTAAACCACTCCAGTGTAGCTTTAGCAGTATGTTTAGGGTCATTGTCCTGCTGGAACATGAACCTTCGTCCCAGTCTCAAACCTCTGGCCGACTCAAACAGGTTTTCCTCCAGAATTGTCCTGTATTTAGTGCCATTCATCTTTTCTTCAGTCCTGACCAGCTTTCCTGTCCCTGCAGATGAAAAATATCCCCACAGCATGATGCTGCCACCACCATGCTTCACTGTAGGAATGGTGTTCTCAGGGTGTTGGATTTGCGCCACACATGGCATTTCCCATGATGGCCAAAAAGATCAATTTTTGTCTCATTTGACCAGAGAATCTTCTTCCATGTGTTTGGGGAGTCTGCCACATGCTGTTGGGCAAACTCCAAATGTGATTTTTTAAGCAATTACTTTTTTCTGGCCACTCTTCCATAAAGCCCCGCCCACTCTGTGGAGTGGACGGCTTAAAGTGGTCCGATACAGAGATACTCCCATCTCCACTGTGGATCTTTGCAGCTCCTTCAGTGTTATCTTTAGTGTCTTTGTTGCATCTCTGATTAATGCCCTCTTTGCCCGGTCTGTGAATTTTGGTGGGCGGCCTTCTTGTCAGGTTTGTAGTGGTACCATAGTCTTTCCATTTTGCTATAATGGATTTAATGGTGCTCCGTAGGATATTCAAAGTTTGGGATATTTTTTATAACCCAACCCTGATTTGTACTTCTCCACAACTTGGTGTCTGACCTGTTTGGAGGCTTCTTGGTTTTCATGTTGCTTGCTTAGTAGTGTTGCAGAGTCAGGGTGCTTCCAGAACAGGTTGATTTATACAGACATCATGTGACAGATCATGTGACACTTTGATTGCACACAAGTGGATCTTGAACAACTAATTATGTGAGTTACGAAATGAATTGGTTGGACCAGCTCTTATTTAGGGGTTTCATACGACAGGAGGTGAATACTTTTGCACACTCCAGATTTCTGTTTTTTTCCATCTTAATTATTGCTTATGGCACAATAAAAAAACAACAATGTGCACTGTTAAAGTTGTAGGCAAGTTGTGTAAATCAAATGGTGCTCACCCTCGAAAAATCCATTTTAATTCCAACTTGTAATGCGACAAAACGGGACAAACACCAAGGGGGATGAATACTTTTGCAAGTTACCGTATATGTCGGCATCTCTGAGTGAAGCTCACGCTTTGATCAATTTGCTGAAGACGTCGCAAAAACAAACATAAGCCCAATTAATTCAGTTTGTCTTCAATCAGATCCCGGCTCTCAAAATGTCCGCCTTGCTGCCATCATTATCGTCATCGAAAGATGACAGCGAGGAAAGGTTTTTTACAACGAATTTGATTAACGATGTCACCCCTGCAGACTACACACACTTCCAGTATTTCAGTTCCACCTGAGTGGTGGTGGTCATGTCTGCGCTCAATCCTCCACTGATACACCGCTCCGAACCGAACACTACGGGCACAATTTTACATCATGGTTTGATGTTTTGTCCTGCTGCTTAGAGTACCTGCGTGAGAATTTACCTACAGTCAGAGGGGGAAAACGTTTGCATCCCAAAAGTTTGAATGGGAAAAAATGGAAATGGAATGTAAATGTCAAGATGTTCAACATGAAGTGTGGGTGTCGCCCGCAATGCGAGAATGATCCAAAACATGAGGCAAATCAACAAAGGAAGAAGGGTTTGTTTGTTTTCCCCCCACTGTCTCTCTGACGGAGGACGTGGATTACATCAGCCGGTTAAAACTGACAACTAAGTTGTCAGAAACTTAGAAGAAAAGGGAATTCTCTCATCCTGGGGGTGTACAAACTTTTACACTTAACTCTTCCTGATGACAAGTTTCAAATTTCAAGTTCCCCATTTCACCATGATCCAATTTTTTTTTTATGTTCTTTAATTCTTGAAAATGAAAAAATTGAGCCGAGGAGGATGTAGAATTGTCGTTGAGTCACTAAACCTCGAGTCCGAGTCCAGTCTCGAGTCCCCAGCTTTCAAGTCCAAGTCATTAAAATAAATTGAGTCGAGTCAGAGAACAAGCCCCGCCCACTATCAACAGGGCAAATAACATGAGAGAGGGTTAACACTAGCTAGTTCATCGCTCAGCAAGCAAGCCCCGCCCACTATCAACAGGGCAATGAACATAGCGTGTCACTTCCTTCTCTGGGTGTGGTCTTGCCAGATGACGATGGAAGCTCGAGGTCGTCCCCATCGTCTCCTCGATAGTTCTTCTACGTATGGAACACAGGAGCAGTGCATTTTTTCCCACTGCACGATAGAGCCCTGCAGTCCCGCGGGAGTCCCGCAGGACCCGACGCAAAGCAGTGCGGTGCAGGACAAATTTTGAAAGCTCATTACGGGCGCGGGTGGGAGAGGGAGTGCACAATGCGGGCGCGAGAGGTGATAAGCTGCAGTCCCGCTAACTAAAAACGTGTTTAAAATAAAGTTTATAAATTATTAATTTATGTCTATCATATATAATTTGTGCTGGATATTTTATTTGGCATTAATAAAAACATTTTAAGATGCCTAAATTTGCGGATGTGGTTGTGGCAGCGGGGGCATGGCCAAGCAGCAGTCTGTGAATGGAGGGCGGGGTCGGGGAAGGTAAGTGGCTAGGTCATTACACCTGATGTCAATGTGTGTGTGTGTGTGTGTGTGTGTGTGTGTGTGTGTGTGTGTGTGTGTTGCAGGGATGGAGTATAAAGGGAGGGGGAGAGGAGAGAAGAGGGATTTGCTCCCTGACCACAACACGTATGAGTGAGTGAGTGAGTGAGTGAGTGAGTGAGTGAGTGAGTGAGTGAGTGAGTGAACGAGTGAAAGAAAGAAAGAAAGAAAGAAAGAAAGAAAGAAAGAAAGAAAGAAAGCTGAAAAGCTCAATAAAGTGAGTGGGTGTGAACACGAATTCTCGCCTGCCGTGCTTCTGTGCTCCACCCACATCGGGGATTACCAGCACCAATGAGAGAGAAGTCTGGGCTGCTCTGCTTAGGCTGCTACCCGGATCCGGATAAGCGGTGGATGGATGGATGGTTTTAGGTCATATTTATGCAGAAATATAGAAAGTTCTAAAGGGTTCACAAACTTTCAAGTACCACTAATTATTATTGGTTATTAAGAAAGTGATTTTTTTTTTTACTTTAACAAAATGAATATTAATAGTTGATAAAGAATAGGAAGATATACATTGCTTTTTTTTGGTACTAAAATTTTCTTCTTCGTTTATTTATTTTTTAGAAACATCAAGAATCGAATTGAATCATGACTTGGGTGAATCATTCCATGCCTCCTGTTTAAAGAAAATGATTCTGTGTCGCCGACGTTACACAAACATTAAACTCAGCTATCAATGGATTAAAAGGATCAGGGCTTTTCAAAGTGTGGGGCGCGCCCCCCCTGGGGGGTGCCAGAGTTCTTCGGGGGGGCGCAACGTGAGGAGCCTTTACCAGAGACAAAATGGATCGATTTTTAGTACCTAAAGCTACACTGAGTGAGGAGACAGAGTTTGGGCCGAGCAAAAAAACCCAGAGCCTCCAGGATGTTGCGATTTGCAACTTCAGTGCAAATTCAACCAATCCCCGGGAATTCAGGGCGGTGTTACAATTATATCCAATCACCGCAACTTTCCCGCAAATTTGACCAATCGTTGGTGTCGTCTCGAGGTGACATCGACAAACTACCTTCCGCCTTACTTCCGTGTTTACGTTCAAGAGAAGCAGCATGCGCGCAGTGTTGCCAGATTGGTTTTAAGTGCATTTTGGCGGGTTTTGAACATATTTTGGGCTGGAAAACGTCAGCAGTATCTGGCAACACTGCATGATGTGCGAGTCAGTGTTTATATAGGCTTAAATTCTGTTACTGAAAGTGTGTTATGTTTACAGTAAAGGACTGTGTGCACTTTATTTTTTTTTTATTTAATACAAGAAAGTAATGGATGCCAACATTTTTGCCATAATGGTATTTTATTTTCCATTGTTTAGGCAGCTTCAGCATCATACTGTGAGATTCTGTTCAAATTGTTTTTTTCCTTCTATGAAGCCTGAGCCATTTATTTTATTAGTTTATAATTATTGTTTAATTTAGTCTTCAGGAGAGACTGCCTGCACACAGTACTAGTATTAATAGTTTTTTTTTTTCTTACATGAAAGCTGAGGCATTTATATTATATTTGAAGGTAACTTCATGTTGTGCTGTGAGGTTCTATGCACTTTAACTTTTGAACCAACAGGTGCATTTGGATAAGTAAAGCCTATTTTTCTGCGTTTTTGTAGTCCTGGTAATCTTTTATATTGGTAAAGTTGTTTATAGGACCATTTCTCAGTGTCTTTGTTTTTTAATCAATAGTTTTTCAGTAATAACTTAATATTTAACATATCACTCAATTTTAATCACAAAAAGAGAAAATCGCAACAGTTTCTCGCAACTTTCACTTCCTCCCACAATGTAATCGCAACAAAAACCTAAAAAACACCGCAACTTTCATCGCAATTTTTTTGGAAAACCCCCCGCAACATCAGACATTTTAGCCCGCAACAATCACAAAAAAGGCCCGCGGAATCCTGGGGGGACTGAAAAAAGAAGGAAGTACGACCATGATTATTTAAAGTTTGGATTTTCATGGACTGGATCTGAAGATGCTCCACTGCCACAGTGTGTTGTCTGCCAAGAGGTGCTAGCTAACGATGCTATGAGATGTTTAAAATGTGTAAAAAAAGATGTTTTAAAAAGCACAGATGTTTAAAATGTGAAAAAGAAAAAAATAAAAATGTGTACAACAACCATTTTTTAAAAATACGAATGGAACATTAAGTATAGCAACAACAAAAATTGTAAGGGGGGGGGGGGGCCTGTTGTTTATTTGCTCTCCGAGGGGGGGCTGACTCTCCCACACTTTGAAAACCCCTGAAAAGGATGATGTGTCATTCATGAATAAACTAAACCAAACTGCTGTTGGAGAAGAGGAATAAAACAATCCAGGATGTTGTTACAAGGGGAAAAATAAAAAAATAATAATTTGGGGGTTGGAGGCGTAACTCTGTTTCGTGTCGGGCCTCATCACACCACCCTGTCATGGATTATTTTCCTCCAACAGCACAACCTGGTTATGTTATATTCCTGACATAGCTTTGTGCTTAAAGGGATAGTTCGGGATTTTTGACATGAATCTGTATGGCATCCCCATCAATAGTGTCGTGCAAACACACTGACTTACCCCTGACAGCATCCTGTGAGTCCAGTTCTTGTCCAGTTTTGGTCCAGACGAAAGTAGTCCGGCAAGTTTGTTGGGGTCACGAAAGTAAAACGTTTTTCGTCTCAAAACAGTATGTGTTCAAAAGAGTGATATATCTGCATCACAAAACCGTTGCCAAATAAAAAGTCAGACCTCGAAATCGCTTGGCACTATTTTCTCTCCCTTCTTATCACTGCGCGCTGCCGCCAGGTGACAGCCACGGCTGTTTCATTCATTGTTTACTAGTGATGGGAATTTCGGCTCTTCTTACTATAAGGAGCCGGCTCTTTCGGAAGATTTTTTATAATTATTTCTCATGACTTGTACATTCACATCGAGTACACATATCAATGCAAATTAACACGAAGGGATTTACTAGACCAATTTATATCTGGAACTATTTTCAGCCACAGCACAGGCAAAGCACCGCTGCAGGCGCAAAGACACCACGCAGCGCCTGAAAACGGGGTGCGCAGCGCCTGAAAACCCGTTTTCAGGCGCTCCGCGGTGTCTTTGCGCCTTCCTTTTCCTACCTATTCCTTTAATTGCTGCAATGAACTAGTTAATTCTGATTCTATTTCTCCTCTCAGTTATAATCTGTCCTGCTTTTGAAAAGATCCTCTCTGGGGGGACAGATGCTGCCACTATACACATCCTCCGTGCCATCACGTGTGTAAGCCGTGGATAGAGTGCAGCCTTGGTCTCCCACCAGCTTAGCGGGTCTGCGTTTCGTTGTCACCTGGCGGCAGCGCGCAGTGATAAGAAGGGAGAGAAAATAGTGCCAAGCGATTTCGAGGTCTGACTTTTTATTTGGCAACGGTTTTGTGATGCAAATATATCACTCTTTTGAACACATACTGTTTTGAGACGAAAAACGTTTTACTTTCGTGACCCCAACAAACTTGCCGGACTACTTTCGTCTGGACCAAAACTGGACAAGAACTGGACTCACAGGATGCTGTCAGGGGTAAGTCAGTGTGTTTGCACACGACACTATTGATGGGGATGCCATACAGATTCATGTCAAAAATCCCGAACTATCCCTTTAACCGTTACTAGCATTGTTTATCTACTATGTACCTTTAACTGAGGACTCGTTCAGGATCTAGATTTAGTTTTCCTTATTTACTTGCTCCTCTGTCAAAGAAACTGCAGGTGCTCATGTTTTGTCTCCTTATAACCTCGTGTTTATCGATATCTTTGATAACTTTTTTTTTTTTTTTAATCCTGGTACTTATGACTTCCGAACCCTCTGTCTGATTTTCATGCTCCATGTTGTGTCTACTTGACTGACCCTGATCTTGGGAGAAGCACAATCTAAACACAATTATCATTACTTAAGGACTGTATCTATTATCCAAGTGGTTTGGGATTCGTTCTTCACCTACCTGTTCATCATAGTGTCTCTGTTGGACGTTGTGTACAGGTAGCCTCCCGTTTTTGTTCCGGTCACAGGGATTTTTAGCTGAAAAAGTAAACACAAGTGGACTTTTAAATTCAAGGTGGTGTGATGGCAGGGAATTTGATAAAACCCTGAATTTAATTTCATGTACTTCTTGCTTATCGTAATTCCAGTCCAAAACGGAGAACAAGACTGACCTGGGCAATGGTGTGATTGACGCGGTTATGCCGATCGGTGAGATGGATGTTGTGGATCTTTAAGGGAGGAGCTCCCAGATTGGCCATCGCCGTGGAGTGATCGTTTAGCTGCTGAACTGCTGATCTGTAATACTCCGATTTGGCAAAGTTTTCTAAACAGAATGGATGGAATCTTTTTTTTTTAGACAAGACAAAAAGTTTACCCCTCTCATCTTTGTATGTTATAAAGCACTAACACTGGAGACTTCTTCCAAAAATAAAAAGCCAAACAACTGACTTATCACATTTCAATAATTACAATAAGTACAGTGGTGCTTGAAAGTCTGTGAACCCTTTAGAATGTTCGATATTTCTGCATAAATATGACCTAAAACATCATCAGATTTTCACACAAGTCCTAAAAGTAGATCAAGAGAACCCAGTTAAACAAATGAGACAAAAATATCCTTGGGGGCGCTATCGAGCAGGCCATGGAGTAAGCCACGTTTTGGGAAGCTCTGCCAACTTTAAACTTAAAATGTGTATTTAGAGCGCTTACTACAGATGAATAGTGGTCAGATAGACTTTTGAAGTCACGTATATGACCTAGGTAAAAATTTTGTCGAGATTTTGCCAATGTCGAAGACGAGCCTGCGAAAGTTTTCCTACACTCCTGGACGAAGTACGGCTAACAGCAAGCAAGCTAGCATGGCTGACGTTAAAGCCGAACTCCTTGCCTCTCTAAAAGATGACATCTCGACATTAATCAGGTCGGAAATGAAAGATCTTCTTGCTAGTGAATTCGACGCTGTGAAAAGTGAAATTCAGTCGGTTAAAACTGAGGTTGTGAGCAGTGTTTCGCGACTTCGCACTGATCTAGACTCGATATCAACCAAGGTAGCTGATATGGAGCACAGCCTGACGACATGCTCAGATGATGTGACAGATCTCCAAACTACAGTTGGAAAACTTCAATCAGAAGTGTCGGCTTTGCAGCAAAAACGTACGGACATGGAGGGGAGAATGAGGTGGTCAAATATCCGAATAATGAATGTTCCTGAGGAGGCCGGAGCGGGCGCTCCATCTTTTGTCACGCAGCTACTAAAGGAAGTGTTCAACTTGGATAAAGATGTGATAGTCGACAGATCTCACCGCACCCCACAACCAGCGAAAGCTAAGGGCAAACCCCGTGCCATTATCGCGAAATTGCACTATCACCAGGACTGTGTGGATATACTGCGCAGGGCGAGGCAAGCGGGTGATGGCTTGAGATACGGAGCACTGCCTATTTCTATTTTTCCGGATTATCCTCCCTCTGTAGCAAGGGCAAGATCTGCGTTTAACGACGTTAAACAACTGCTGAAAGGTCGAGCTGATGTTCGCTATGGAGTCATGCACCCTGCCAAGCTCCGCATCACCTTCAATGGAGTCAAGAGAGACTTTCTGGATCCAAACCAAGCAATGTCATATGTGAAGTCGGACATCATTGGAGAGAGACCCACATCTAATGACTGACAATTTGTTGTGATTATTCCGTCTCATGAAGGTATTGATGAATGTAGTCTATTGAAAGTAGCCACGAACTGAATATTGCCTACAGTTATAACAGGTAGGCTGTTCGCCTCCAATTTTTCATTGACTTTCATAATATAATTTGTTAGCATATTCCTTTTTAGTGCTGTAATTTCGCCACAAGTTTTTTAAGGCTAATGTCACTCGCCTAGACAACATCTTAAGTTTACCTATGGAGAGCGCCTTTTTCTTTGCTACAGCAGCCTATTTGGCAGAGCGCCCTGCTCGAGTTAGAGTTTTCTATAACAAACACTATGTGTGGATTACGCTGTAAGGGGTTTAGCGTTCACCTCGTTCTAGGTGACAGGGGGAGGGTTTCAATCGCACCCAGGCCCGGCGCCATGGGGGGGCGAAAGGGGGCGTCACCCCCTCGTGGCTACAGCCCCGCCCCCTCAACGGAGACTCAGATCACTTAATTGTTTTCTTATGAAAATATAATGTATTATAGACGTATTAATAATTTGCATTTTCAAATACGAAATATTAAGTGGTTGCGCATTGCACAAAAATACATTTCACATAAATCACTACTAAAACTGGCACGGTAGAACAAATCTGATTGGTTGTTATGATTCTTACGTTACAATCGTAGAATTCAATTGTATTAAGGTAGGATTATTTCAAAAAGCCTGAATTTAATATTAACCCTGTTTTAGACATATGTATCAATCCTAACTACTGGGGACTAGTTATAGTGGGTGTATGTGTGAAATGCTGACACAGCCGCGCACACACAGACCTGTGATAAGGACAAGGGGAGGGGTCGCGCTAGCGGGGGTTTTACATGCACACTTACAAGTGCACTGTCTCTGCAATATGCAGTCAGTTTACGGGAGTAGTCTTTCCCCCACCGAATTAAATGAATTCAATCACAATATTGTGAATCCATTTTCTTTCTTTGTAGGCTAAGTTTATCTCCGTTTATGTCGGTGTGTGTGTTCATATATGGTCCGCTTTGTGCGCAAATAGCGTAAGAATATGTGTCGTTGACGTCACCCCCCCATGCAGCGGGGGTGAAAATTCATCACTTCAGAGTGTTTAGTCCCCTACACGCCTAAACTGGGATCGCGGATTAAGTGGTTAGCGTTGACTCGGTGCGAGTCAGGAAGGCTATTACTGGTGCAGCCGCGGGGTCTGTTGATTTTTTTAAATTATGATTTTGGCCGCCGAGCCAAGTACCTTAGACTTACTTGCATTGATGTTTTGTTTTCATGCCGCGGAGCTATTTGTATGTATTTTAAATGTAAAGGACTTGCCTGTAGGTTTGTGTGTGTTGTTTTATGTTTGGCATCTTTCCGGTTGTAACGCGTGTCTGTGAGAAAATTGGAGGGGAGGGTTAACAGGTGGGCACGGGGGTTGATAAAGCGCAACTGCCCTGGTAATATGCCACATGATTTTCCCGGACTAAAGCAACCTTGGGGCCGTGGTTTTGTGGTTGGCGCAGTTAATTGTTTGAAACACGTTGTCAGACCGCCATCACTACTACACACATGGACCGCAATGGAAATAAGTTTTAAACTTTCTTGCGTTATCCATGTACAACTAGTGTATATTTTCCATATTGTATTTATTATATTATGTATATACATTGGTTTACTAAATAAACAAACAAACAAACAAAAACACTATATGAAAAAATATTTGCCCCCTTGCGATTTCTAATTGCCCCCTTAGTAAACTGTTCCTGGCGCCGGGCCTGATCGCACCAGATGTTTATCTTTTCTGTTTTATGGAGGACATGTTTTTGTTTGACTTACCGGTATTCAATATGGATTATGGTTTTGTACATGATGTCAAATGGTTAATTCACAATTAAGAGGAGATACAGGTTGTCCAGTAAATTTTATTAGCTGGAATGTCAAATCTTTAAATCACCCTGTTAAACGTAAGAAAGTACTTTCACATCTCAGCCAGCTTAATGTTGGAATAGCTTTTCTTCAAGAAACACATTTACGTATATGTGACCAGTCCAGATTGAGAGGGACCTGGATAGGCCAACTATATCATTCCAACTTTAATAGTAAATCAAGGGGCACAGCTATTCTGATAAATAAAAATGTTCCATTCGTAATGTCAAAGGTGGAGGCAGATACCTCTGGAAGATATGTTATAGTTACAGGCAGATTGTATGAAACTCCAGTTATTCTAGCTAACGTATACGCTCCCAATTGGGATGACGAGTCCTTTTTCTCAACACTTTTTTCTCGTTTACCAGATATAAATTCTCATTATCTAATTTTGGCAGGAGATTTGAACTCTACTTTTTCCCCTTTAGACCGTAGTTCACCAAGAGTGATTCCTCAGACCAGAGCAGTCCAAACCATTGAGCTATTTCTCCAAACATATGATGTTACAGATGTTTGGCGTCTTCAGAACCCCACTTCTAGATGTTATTCCTTTTTTTCTCATGTTCACAAGACCTTTTCTCGTATAGATTATTTTTTAATTGACAACCGTTTTCTTCCCATTGTTAGTAAGTGTGAATATCAAACAATTGTAATATCTGATCATGCCCCATTGCTGATGAGATTGGACATGCCAACCTCACAAGATACTTACCGCCCATGGCGTTTAAACAGTTTATGGCTCAGTGATGAATGCTTTGTTCAGTTTATCTCATCTGAAATATCAGCGTTTCTAGAATATAATAAAACACCAGGCATGTCATCCTCAACTATATGGGAATCTATGAAAGCATATTTAAGGGGACAGATTATTTCTTACTGTGCCAAAGAGAAAAAGGAGGAAACTGCGCATCTCAAGAAATTAATAGATAATATCTCACAGGTAGATAGGTCGCTTGCTCAGACTCCCTCTCCTGATTTGTATAAGCAGAGGCTGATGTTACAGACAGAATTTAACCTTCTGTCGACTAAACATACTACAAACCTGCTCAATAAAACACGTCACAAAATATATGAACATGGAGAGAAAATAGGGAGGATTCTTGCCCACCAGTTGCGCCAAAGGTCTGCAGCTCAGTGTATATCTGAAATAACTGATGAATCAGGCACTAAACACGTCAACCACTCTCAAATAAACCAGACCTTTTATAGGTTTTACTCTAGGTTATACACTTCAGAGTCTCACAAAGATGACAATTTGTTCAGGTCCTTTTTTGATACCTTAAATATCCCATCAGTTAAGCAGCAAACAGCATCTGAACTCGACCAGCCATTTACAGAAGAAGAATTTTATTCTGCAGTAAAGGTTATGCAAAATGGTAAATGCCCAGGGCCAGATGGGTTCCCCACCGAATTTTTTAGAAAGTTTGCCAAAGAGCTTGCCCCCCTTTTACTTTCTGTATTTCAGGAATCATTTACAGCTGGGGGCGGCACGGTGGTGTAGTGGTTAGCGCTGTCGCCTCACAGCAAGAAGGTCCTGGGTTCGAGCCCTGGGGCCGGCGAGGGCCTTTCTGTGTGGAGTTTGCATGTTCTCCCAGTGTCCGCGTGGGTTTCCTCCGGGTGCTCCGGTTTCCCCCACAGTCCAAAGACATGCAGGTTAGGTTAACTGGTGACTCTAAATTGACCGTAGGTGTGAATGGTTGTCTGAGTCTATGTGTCAGCCCTGTGATGACCTGGCGACTGGTCCAGGGAGTACCCCGCCTTTCACCCGTAGTCAGCTGGGATAGGCTCCAGCTTGCCTGCGACCCTGTAGAAGGATAAAGCGGCTAGAGATAATGAGATGAGATTTACAGCTGGATCATTGCCCCCAACTATGCGTCAGGCTGTTATATCTCTTATTCTTAAAAAGGAGAGGGACCCTCTATCATGTGGCTCGTATCGCCCAATTTCTCTGCTAAATGTTGAGAGTAAAATACTGGCAAAGATGTTAGCCCTACGATGGGAAAGAGTACTCCCATTATTGATATCAGAGGACCAGACAGGGTTCATTAAAAATAGGCAACTATCTTCTAATATACGCAGATTGCTTAATATCCTTTATGATCCCACTCCACCCAAGGGCACAGAGGTTTTGATATCACCGGATGCCGAAAAAGCCTTTGATCGGGTGGAGTGGGATTATCTTTTTTATACTTTGAAGCGTTTTGGTTTTGGAGACAAATTTATACATTGGATTAAGATGTTGTACTCTCTACCTATGGCAGCTGTCCAAACCAATAATAACCTCTCACCTTTTTTCAATTTGCAACGTGGCACTAGACAGGGTTGTCCCGTCACCTCTTTTATTCGCCTTAACTATTGAGCCGCTAGCAATAGCATTACGTAACAGTATTGAAATACAAGGCATAATGAGAGGTGGGACAGAACACAAGGTCTCACTGTATGCAGACGATATGCTAGTATATATGTCTGACCCTGAGATAAGTCTGCCAAAGATGCTAGAGCTATTAAGTTCCTTTGGTAAGATTTCAGGTTATAAGGTTAATGTGCAGAAAAGTGAACTTATGCCTGTTGACCCCTCTTGCCAGTTTATAAGCCAACCCCTGCCAATTAAAATTTGCACACATAAATTTAAGTATTTAGGAATTTGGATAACCAATAGGTTTAAGGATTTATATGAAGCCAATTTCCCTCCACTCCTTAAATGCTTTAGACCGTTGGAACCTTCTTCCTCAGTCTCTGGGGGGGAGAATTAATGTTATCAAAACGAATGTCATGCCCCGATTTTTGTTTGTTTTTCAATGCATTCCTATTTTCTTAACAAGGTCATTCTTCATAGACAAACTCTTATCTGGTTTTATCTGGAATGGGAAAATCCCACGTATACGTAAAGAAGTGCTGCAACGACACAAATTGCATGGCGGGCTCTCCTTGCCCAATTTTCAGTATTATTACTGGTCTGCTAACATTAAAAATATACTGTTTTGGATTCATTGTCCTAGCCACGAAAACGGCCCTAAATGGCTACAGCTTGAGAGAGCGTCCTGCAAACAAGTTTCCCTCCATGCAATAGCCTGTTCTAAAATACCCCTCAAAGAGCCTCTATCAACATTTTGCAGTAATCCCATTGTGAGGCATTCCCTCAAAATATGGACACAGTTTAGACGAGCCTTCTCTTTATGTGAGATGTCCAGGAGCGCACCTTTAGTTGGAAACAATATGTTCACTCCCTCTATAACTGACAATGTATTTAGGATCTGGACTGAAAAGGGACTGAGTACAGTTAAAGATTTATATGTTGGTGGGACCTTTGCTTCCTTTGAACATTTGAAAACACATTTTGACATTCCCGACTCACATTTTTTTAGACATCTGCAACTCCGTAGTTTTGTCTCCATGCACCTTCCTTCCTTCCCAGCATTACCAACAGATTGTCTTCTAGATAAACTGATTAAGATTCCTCCTTACATTAAGGAGACACTTTAAAACCAATTTAAAGTGGTTCATCGGTTACATTGGTCAAAAGCAAGGCTGGCGAGGATCAGATCTGACATTGACCCAATGTGTGACAGATGTAATACCGAGTCAGCTACACCATCACATATGTTTTGGAGCTGCCCTAAGCTATTTGAGTTTTGGGATTCAGTATTTGCTTTCTTGTCCAGAGCTTTAGAAGTTAATATTGAACCATCTCCAGTTGTTAGTATTTTTGGAGTAACACCTGAAGAACTTAGTATAGGCAACTGGGGCAAAACAGTTGTAGCATTTGCAACACTACTTGCCAGACGCATTATATTAAGGAAATGGAAAGACAAATCCCCACCTACTTTTCAACACTGGATTAATGATGTCATGTACTACCTGATACTTGAAGAAATTCGGTATCATATACAGGGCAATAACCTTAAATTCTGTCACATCTGGCAACCTGTCCTTACATTAGTTGAAAAGACAGATTCTAATGACATTGTAATGATATAAATCCTACTGTGAATGTGGTCCTCCTTTTAATTTACTCTTTATTTACTTCTAGTTATCCCCTTTTTTTTCCTCTTTTCCCTATTTGAATGTCTATTTATAGCAGTGGGAAGTATCACTCTGTACGATATAATATGCACCACGTAAACCGCTGTGAACCTGCTGTATGTTGTATGAATGCTTTGTTTTGTGTTGACTTGCTGGTTTTGTTTTACTTTTAAAGTGGTGGTGCGATAGGGCTGGGTGGGTCGGGGTTTGTTGTTGTATGTTTGTTTGTCTTATGTCAAAATACAATAAAAAGACTTCAGGTAAAAAAATATATATTATCCTTGGTCATTTATTTATTGAGGAAAATGATCCAATATTACATATCTGTGAGTGGCAAAAGTATGTGAACCTTTGCTTTCAGTATCTGGTGTGACCCCCTTGTGCAGCAATAACTGCAATTAAACGTTTCTGGTAACTGTTGATCAGTCCTGCACACCGGCTTGGAGGAATTTTAGCCCGTTCCTCCGTACAGAACAGCTTCAACTCTGGGATGTTGGTGGGTTTCCTCACATGAACTGCTCGCTTCAGGTCCTTCCACAATATTTTGATTGGATTAAGGTCAGGACTTTGACTTGGCCATTCCAAAACATTAACTTTATTCTTCTTTAACCATTCTTTGGTAGAATGACTTGTGTGCTTAGGGTCATTGTCTTGCTGCATGACCCACCTTCTCTTGAGATTCAGTTCATGGACAGATGTCCTGACATTTTCCTTTAGAATTCACTGGTATAATTCAGAATTCATTGTTCCATCAATAATGGCAAGCCGTCCGGGCCCAGATGCAGCAAAACAGGCCCAAACCATGATACTACCACCACCATGTTTCACAGATGGGATAAGGTTCTTGTGCTGGAATGCAGTGTTTTCCTTTCTCCAAACATAACGCTTCCCATTTAAACCAAAAAGTTCTATTTTGGTCTCATCCATCCACAAAACATTTTCCCAATAGCCTTCTGGCTTGTCCACATGATCTTTAGCAAACTGCAGATGAGCAGCAATGTTCTTTTTTAAGAGCAATGGCTTTCTCCTTGCAACCCTGCCATGCACACCACTGTGGCTCAGTGTTCTCCTGATGGTGGACTCATGAACATTAGCCAATATGAGAGGGGCCTTCAGTTGCTTAGAAGTTACCCTGGGGTCCTTTGTGACCCCACCGAGTATTACACGCCTTGCTCTTGGAGTGATCTTTGTTGGTTGACCACTCCTGGGGAGGGTAACAATGCTCTTGAATTTCCTCCATTTGTACACAATCTGTCTGACTGTGGATTGGTGGAGTCCAAACTCTTTAGAGATGGTTTTGTAACCTTTTCCAGTCTGATGAGCATCAGCAACGCTTCTTCTGAGGTCCTCAGAAATCTCCTTTGTTCGTGCCATGATACACTTCCACAAACATGTGTTGTGAAGATCAGACTTTGATAGATCCCAGTTCTTTAAATAAAACAGGGTGCCCACTCACACCTGATTGTCATCCCATTGATTGAAAACACCTGACTCTAATTTCACCTTCAAATTAACTGCTAATCCTAGAGGTTCACATACTTTTGCCACTCACAGATATGTAATATTGGATCATTTTCCTCAATAAATAAATGACCAAGGATAATATTTTTGTCTCATTTGTTTAACTGGGTTCTCTTGATCTACTTTTAGGACTTGTGTGAAAATCTGATAATGGTTTAGGTCATATTTATGCAGAAATATAGAAAATTCTAAAGGGCTCACAAACTTTCAAGCACCACTGTAGTAACTCTTCCTGACATAAAATGAGCCCTTCTGGAAAACGGCTTCTCAACCACTCACTCACTCACTCACTCTGTATGAGGTAGTACATCATCCCACAGCCTCCACCGGTAACCACGGTGACGAAGATGGTCATCTGCTGCAGGAGATTGATGGAGCGGCTCATCCTGAAGAAGTTCTCGATCGCTCAGCAGACCTGGAGCAGAGGTGCGGTGATGAGAATACAGTTTGAGATTCGTATGAACTTCAAGAAGATCCTGACATGACATTTCTCGAGATTTACTTTTCTAGATGATCACTATGGTTCAAGGGTGGCTGGTGCATAAGGGCGATTGGGCGACGCACTGCCAAAACGAAAAAAGTTTTTCTTCTTTTTTTAAAACAAACTTTCACCAGTGCTGCTCGAGGCCGTTTTAATCTGTCTCTGGGTATCATTGTCCAATCAGGGTGGTCTTGCTTCTAGAGTACCGCCCCTTTTGGGGCGATTTCAGTCACGCTGAAAATCGCCCAAGAGTTCACTGATAGAGTCCCATGTTAATATATATTTTTTCTCCTGACTGACAATTCAATGCAATCTCTATGGGTTCCGGGGGGGGGGGGGGGGGGGGGGCTTGCCCTAACGTGCTTACGTCACTGTGCAGCGCGGCAAAGTTGCGTTCGATCCGCTCAGTTTCTGAGGTGAGATGGATGCGGAAAGCAATTCAGTACGGTCCTTAAAAGAAGTTCCATTCAGTCAGCGATCAAATTGAGCTAAATTGGCAACAAAACAAGCTGGACCCCCTCGACCAAATCTAAACATAAAACAAATTTCGACAAGGGGGGGGAAATCATATACTCGAGGTTTTACTTCAACATGGTCCCAGCGCAAATCCTGGCGAGCTGGCTGCGAGGACGCCTCGGTGGTTTTCTGCTCCCCCTGCTTACTTTTCCACCCTGGAGGTGGCTCCACGGACAACACTGCTTGGACGGTCACTGGAGTTTCGGACATGCATCATTTGTCGGAGAAAATTAAAAAAAAATGAGTCATCAAAGATTCACATGGGCAGCTGCCTGAAATTTTCGGCTTTTGGGAGAGTGAACATCGCTACACAACCGGATGAGGGCTACAGGCTAGCAGTTCGCCGCCACAACGATGAGGTGAGCAAGAACAGGCACATATTAAACCGGCTCATCCAATGCGTGAAATTTTGTGGAGTGTTTGAGTTAGCTCTACGAGGCAAAGACGAAACTGAGGGCTCCAGTCACCGTGGTGTTTTTCTGGGTTTGGTTGACTTCATGACTCACACACACACACACAGTCACAGAATCCGTTCACTTTTGATGTTTTCAATGTGCATTTTTATATTTGCCACACTTTGCTCTGAGAGTTAGCACTTTGGTAATATCCTTGGTACAACCCCGATTCCAAAAAAGTTGGGACAAAGTACAAATTGTAAATGAAAACGGAATGCAATAATTTACAAATCTCAAAAACTGATATTGTATTCACAATAGAACATAGACAACATATCAAATGTCGAAAGTGAGACATTTTGAAATTTCATGCCAAATAGTGGCTCATTTGAAATTTCATGACAGCAACACATCTCAAAAAAGTTGGGACAGGGGCAATAAGAGGCTGGAAAAGTTAAAGGTACAAAAAAGGAACAGCTGGAGGACCACATTGCAACTCATTAGGTCAATTGGCAATAGGTCATTAACATGACTGGGTATAAAAAGAGCATCTTGGAGTGGCAGCGGCTCTCAGAAGTAAAGATGGGAAGAGGATCACCAATCCCCCTAATTCTGCGCCAACAAATAGTGCAGCAATATCAGAAAGGAGTTTGACAGTGTAAAATTGCAAAGAGTTTGAACATATCATCATCTACAGTGCATAATATCATCAAAAGATTCAGAGAATCTGGAAGAATCTCTGTGCGTAAGGGTCAAGGCCGGAAAACCATACCGGGTGCCCGTGATCTTCGGGCCCTTAGACGGCACTGCATCACATACAGGCATGCTTCTGTATTGGAAATCACAAACTGGGCTCAGGAATATTTCCAGAGAACATTATCTGTGAACACAATTCACCGTGCCATCCGCCGTTGCCAGCTAAAACTCTATAGTTCAAAGAAGAAGCCGTGTCTAAACGTGATCCAGAAGCGCAGACGTCTTCTCTGGGCCAAGGCTCATTTATAATGGACTGTGGCAAAGTGGAAAACTGTTCTGTGGTCAGATGAATCAAAATTTGAAGTTCTTTATGGAAATCAGGGACGCCGTGTCATTCGGACTAAAGAGGAGAAGGACGACCCGAGTTGTTATCAGCGCTCAGTTCAGAAGCCTGCATCTCTGATGGTATGGGGTTGCATTAGTGCGTGTGGCATGGACAGCTTACACATCTGGAAAGACACCATCAATGCTGAAAGGTATATCCAGGTTCTAGAGCAACATATGCTCCCATCCAGACGACGTCTCTTTCAGGGAAGACCTTGCGTTTTCCAACATGACAATGCCAAACCACATACTGCATCAATTACAGCATCATGGCTGCGTAGAAGAAGGGTCCGGGTACTGAACTGGCCAGCCTGCAGTCCAGATCTTTCACCCATAGAAAACATTTGGCGCATCATAAAATGGAAGATACGACAAAAAAGACCTAAGACAGTTGAGCAACTAGAATCCTGCATTAGACAAGAATGGGTTAACATTCCTATCCCTAAACTTGAGCAACTTGTCTCCTCAGTCCCCAGATGTTTACAGACTGTTGTAAAGAGAAAAGGGGATATCTCACAGTAGTAAACATGGCCTTGTCCCAACTTTTTTGAGATGTGTTGTTGTCATGAAATTTAAAATCACCTAATTTTTCTCTTTAAATGATACATTTTCTCAGTTTAAACATTTGATATGTCATCTATGTTCTATTCTGAATAAAATATGGAATTTTGAAACTTCCACATCATTGCATTCCATTTTTATTTACAATTTGTACTTTGTCCCAACTTTTTTGGAATCGGGGTTGTAAATACCAGTAATTGCAAGATCTAAAGATCCACTCATCTATTTATTCAACTGTTATTGTTATGCTAGCCAACTATTTACAATGTTTTGTTACAGTAAGTGCACTTTCCTGTTTATCCTTAAGTTGCACAGTCTCTAAATGCTATGGTTACTGGGTGCTGTTCATCCTGACCAATTAGCAATGTTCAACCATGAGAATGGCCCTTAAAATATGTTTTATATCTGTAAACATATACAGTACATGCAAGATACATCACAATTATTTCCTCTTATCGCAAGTACATTTGTAAATGCAGTGCAGTATCGACACTAATCACAGTATCATTCTTACAAAAAGACATAGCAAAACTATTATTTCATAGTAAGAGATAGATAGATAGATAGATAGATAGATAGATAGATAGATAGATAGATAGATAGATAGATAATCTTGTGGTTTAGCATTAAAATACAGTACTGACACTGAATAAAAAGGTTAATATTACTGGTGCACCTTGTGTTACATGAACGCGGCCATCTTTGTTTTGAATCCACCAAACTTTATTGGAAAGCTAACCTGTTTTTTAGGCCACAATACATCGTACACTAAGCTTTATATATATATATATATATATATATATATATATATATATATATATATATATATATATTCTCGCCAGCTAAATATGTCGTCACGTACCAGGCACTGATGCAGCTAAACAGTAGCCTTCGTATTAGCCGACGTTGCTAGCTTGTCCAATACGTCAACATGTCCGCCATATTGGTAGGGGCGAGATTCGATTGTGACCCAGTGCAAGTCTATGAGGAAAACCGGACCTACCTTGATAAAATCGTATATTATTGTTTGGTTTTCTTCTTCTTCATCTACTTTAATTAAACAACATCTGGTTTGTTGCAGATTGGGATCAAGTTTGACTCGACTCGGTTTGTCATGAACACGTGACCAGTGACGTCAGCTACGTTATTGCTGTTGGAAGTTCTAATTATTTATAAACACATGTCCCTGTGTAATAATTAAGGATCATGTATAAGTCATATTTTCTGTCTCTCTTTACATGTCGGGTTCGGGAGTGATAATGAACGATGTGTAGACGAATTCAGTATCATGCTAGCTGAATGGAACATATCTGATATTTATATTCAACGCTCCTTCCTCATTGGGTAGAGTGACGTAATACACGTAATACACGTAGAATAGAACACATGCTTTTCTTCCATTGAAAAAGTGTCCTGTATGTATAATAATACTGTCTATAGTTAAAGGGTTAAATTATAACCTAAGAGTGGAATATTCTATGAAAGCGTTTATGTTTAAACTGAATTTTAAGCATATTAATATTGCCTTTAAATATTATTTCAAAATAATAATCATCGACTTGTTTTCTGTAAATTAAAAAAAAAAAATGGTAGTTGCATTTCATCCTTTGGGCCAACAGATGTCAGTAGTGTGCAGACTGCGGAGCAGGGCCCTGTATCTGCGCATGCGCCAGTGGCACCCTTGGGGAGGTGTTATTTAACTGCCAAAACTCAGCATCACACAGCTATATTTCTCATTAAGATCAGACGTTTCTCCGGTAAGTGAAGCTTTTTATTTAATTACACTGTCTGCAGGGTTACTGCAATATAAACTACAAAAACTCATCCGGTTTGTCCGCACAGAAGCGGTTGGAAGCTTAGAATTTGTCTCAGGTGGAGTTTTTGCGGCAGTTTGCGACACACGCTCTCACCCAGAGGCCTTCAGCAGGGGGTCCGCGAAGTTCGTGGTTGATTAGACAGTTTTGTGCCTGCTGGAGTGACGGGATAAAGGGAGGCAGGTGATGTTCTCTTTCAGTCACCAACATCATTCAGGACACACAGGAGCACGTGACTCGCCTCGACCTGGCCGCCAAGCCTCCTGTACACAAAGAGGAAGACCCGCCCCTATCGCTGCTGTGCCAATCCCGAGGCCGCATGTTGCAGGCTGGCTCTGTCAGGTTCCCCGTGATTGGCTGAACCTCTTCAGGCCCCAGCTGACTAAGATCCCGGTCACGAGACGCACGCTGCAAAGTTACTGAAAAGAAGAGACCTTTGGTAAAAAAAAAAAAAATAGATCAAATAAAAAAAAAATACATTTGGTTCCCCAACGAACCCTTTTGAAATCTTTTTGGAGGCGCTCGAGGGACAAGTTAGGAACTACTTTTCTGAGTGACTGGTTCCTCTTTTTCGTTCAGGGAATCGGGTTCAGGAGATTCGCCCCTCCCTCTCTCTCTCTCTCTCTGTCTGTCAGGGAATCGGGTTCAGGAGATTCGCTCTCAGTCAGGGAATCGGGTTCAGGAGATTCGCTCTCAGTCAGGGAATCGGGTTCAGGAGATTCGCTCTCAGTCAGGGAATCGGGTTCAGGAGATTCGCTCTCAGTCAGGGAATCGGGTTCAGGAGATTCGCTCTCAGTCAGGGAATCGGGTTCAGGAGATTCGCTCTCAGTCAGGGAATCGGGTTCAGGAGATTCCCCCCCCCCCCCCCCCCCCCCGGTCTGTCAGGGAATCGGGTTCAGGAGATTCCCCCCCCCCCCCCCCCGGTCTGTCAGGGAATCCGGTTCAGGAGATTCCCCCCCCCCCCGTCAGGGAATCGGGTTCGGGAGATTGGCCCCTCTCTCTCCGTCAGGGAATCGGCTTCGGGAAATTCCCCCCCCCCACTCCGTCAGGGAATCGGGTTCGGGAGATTGGCCCCTCTCTCTCCGTCAGGGAATCGGGTTCGGGAGATTGGCCCCTCTCTCTCCGTCAGGGAATCGGGTTCGGGAGATTGGCCCCTCTCTCTCCGTCAGGGAATCGGGTTCGGGAGATTGGCCCCTCTCTCTCCGTCAGGGAATCAGCTTCGGGAGATTCGCCCCCCCCCCCCTCTCACTCCGTCAGGGAATCGGGTTCGGGAGATTCGCCTCTCTCTCTGTCAGGGAATCGGGTTCAGGAGATTCGGCCCCCCCCTCCATCAGGTAATCGGGTTCGGGAGATTCGCCTCTCTCTCTGTCAGGGAATCGGG
Organism: Neoarius graeffei; assembly: GCF_027579695.1. NCBI lineage: Eukaryota > Metazoa > Chordata > Actinopteri > Siluriformes > Ariidae > Neoarius > Neoarius graeffei. The sequence goes on from NC_083569.1 coordinate 9,955,798, forward strand.
TTCGGGAGATTCACCCCTCCCCCTCTCGGTCAGGGAATCGGGTCCGGGAGATTCGCCCCCCTCTCTCTCCCCCTCTCGGTCAGGGAATCGGGTTCGGGAGATTCGCCCCCCTCTCTCTCGGTCAGGGAATCGGGTTCGGGAGATTCGCCCCCCTCTCTCTCGGTCAGGGAATCGGGTTCGGGAGATTCGCCCCCCTCTCTCTGTCAGGGAATCAGGTTCAGGAGATTCGCCCCCCTCTCTCTGTCAGGGAATCGGGTTCGGGAGATTCGCCTCTCTCTCTCCCCTGGTCAGGGAATCAGGTTCGGGAAATTCGCGCCCACTCCCCCTCTCCCCCCCTCTCCGTCAGGGAATCGGGTTCGGGAGATTCACCCCTCTCTCTCTCGGTCAGGGAATTGGGTCCGGGAGATTCGCCCCCCCTCTCTCTCCCCCTCTCTGTCAGGGAATCGGGCTCGGGAGATTCACCCCTCTCTCTCGGTCAGGGAATTGGGTTCGGGAGATTCGCCCCCCTCTCTCTGTCAGGGAATCAGGTTCAGGAGATTCGTCTCTCTCCCTCTCTCTCTCTCCCCCGGTCAGGGAATCAGGTTCCGGAAATTCACCTCTCTCTCCCTCCCCCGGTCAGGGAATCAGGTTCAGGAGATTGGCCCCTCTCTCTCTGTGTGTGTCAGGGAATCGGGTTCGGGAGATTCGCGCCCCTCTCTCGGTCAGTGAATCAGTTTATTCAGCAAGTTAGTCATTTGGGTTTCAGTATGTAAAAGTAGATGAGCAGCGTGTTTCAGTGCACGCAACAGTCTTCTGTTTGTTGCAGTAACTAATTTACACGACTCATGGTGTTTGGTTTTTGCATTACAGATCCAGATGGCTGGCAACTGATTAATGTTTTAAAGCTTATCAAGCAAACGCACACGACAGACGCCCAACTGGCATTAACGTCCAAACCCGCTGTTCATGTTTTGTCAGCGCTCAGTCGTTATTTCCCAGGCGGCCATTCCATACTCATCCACTTTCCCTGAATGTCCCATGACACAGTATGCGATATGGAACAAATTTCAAACAACTAACTTCAGATCTACATTTTGAGCTCCACATTTTCGATTAAAATGTAGGTCAAGATTTCATGAAGAACTCATGGATTAAAGTTTTCTGTCGCTACGACGGATTTCCGTCAACTGGGAGCGCTAAAGGTCAATAAGATTGATGCAGATCCGAGGAAGAAAAAAAAGGGGGGGGGGGTAGGCCCATAGGTCTGACACCGATGTGATTTAGAACTTCAAGCTGCTGTGATTGCCTGTTGTTGAACCCTTTCTTGTGCTATGTTTGAGTATATGTAAAGGAATAAGTTGTTGCGCTAGATAGGCATGCATAAATAAATAAATACAGCCTCTGCTACTGTCTAGTCCCGGGGAGGCTCGGCGTAGGCCACTGATGAAACTATTTGGCTGTCCTACTACTAGGCAACTAGGTTACTTGTCTACTACTAATACTAGGCCTTTTGTAGTAGTAGTAGTAATAATAATGATATTTGCCTATTGAAAAGTGATCAGGTGAAAAGGTTGAAGCCGCAGCAAGACCTTTGCTATTAAGCGTTTTGTAGGTTAAACAGGCTTCGGCAGACAACGTTCTGGAAAGGCTGTGTTTTTCTTTGGTTTGATTAGCCTACGATTTAATCTTTAAACATTATGGTTTCAGCAGTTCGCTTAAACATTGGAGGCTGCAGAGTCGGGCTGCAAGATTTCCCGACACTTGTTTAAGATGCCAAGCTTCATAGTAAGGAGAAAATAATTCCACAGTATTTAGTGCCTCGTCAGTCTCAAAAATTAATAGTGAAGGAGTAACGCGAATTAAGTCCCAAAAAAACATCTCGTAGGCCTATATTTTACATTTTCAAAAAAGTCCAGAATTGGAAGTCAGTCAGTGGAGTGTAATGAAGTGTCTCATTCACTAAGCACAAAAGGTCGGAAAACAGCGGAGAAAACAGCGATTGCTTAAATAGGCTACTAATGTTTTACATTAGTAATTTAATGCATGTGACAAATAAGTTCATTGATTAAATAGATAAAGAAGCGAGTACGCCGAAGCTCAAAATTCAGGAAAGTGGCTCCGGTGTCGCAGGTGCACAAGAACAGTTATTTGAAAATTAACCTAATGAATTTGTGCGTGCGCGTGCGATTTCATAAAGAACCGGGACAATTGGCATTCGGTGAAAGATTCACACCTATAACTCATTATATTCGGCGCGCCCTCTCGCCCACTGTTGCTTCGTTTTCCCGATTTACACGAGTGTCTGAAGATGGAGTTTTCAGAAATCTCCACTCTGCCCAGAGTTTGCGAAAGTAGCTGTTTTCAGTGACTGAAACCTCCGTATAGGTGTGAATGAGAGGTGCAACCGAATAAATAAATATGCGTCTTTTTTATCCGGCTACATGTAGGCTATCACTGCGCAAAGCCTCAAATGTTGAAATAATAGTAATATTTGTTAAAATAATAGTAGGCTAATTTCCGCATTAATTGGTAAAATGGCACAAGGGATGTGATGGGGGGATGGCCGTTTTATAAGGGGGATGCCTCCCCCCACATCCCCCCCCCCTCAACTCGAGTACTGCATATAAGGCCACCGGACATAGGCCCTTCGATTTCCATCACTAGAGCGCGTTAAATTAACTTTCGGTTTTGCCAGCATGGACGCGCTTCTTTTAAATGAAGGCACAGATGTGTCAGACATCGACAATACGGTAAAGAATAAGGCTACGTTCACACTGCAGGCTGAAGTGACTCAAACCCGATCTTTTCGCCCATATGTGACCTGTATCCGATCTTTTATTGACAATATGAACGACACGCATCCGATTTTTTCAAATCCGACCCAGGCCATTTGGATATGTGGTCCTAATTCCGATTCCTCTCCGCTCTTTTCATATGCGACTTCAGTCTGAACCGCCAGGTCGCATTCATCCGACTTACACGTCATCAACAAGCCACAAACGTCACTATTCTGCGCTGAAGTAGGCGGCGGGTCTCTCAAAAAAAAGTTACAACAACATGGCGCATAATCACGGGCGCAGATAGAGGGTGGGACTCGTCCCACCCAGATTTAAATTCACCTCGCTCGGTCCCCCCCCACTTATAGGGAGGAAAAAACGTCTATGCTGTCTTTCTTTGCATAAGGCAAACCTCACGGAAAAATCAAAAGACTAATTACCATTCGGTTTATTGAGGTGCACGGCAGTGTATACATAGTTGCAACAATTCACATAAAACAAAACAAAGACTGATATTCGGTTGGTTGAGCTGCGCAGTCTGCACAGGTTGCGAGCTCAAGCTTGGTTGCTATGGTAACCCACAACAAGTTTGACAGGCATGTTGGGGTTGGTTTGCTGGCAGCTTTGTCCCCCCCCCCCAGTTCAAAAAACGTATCTGCGCCCCTGCGCATGACATCAATGCGAGGGACGCTTCGGGCTGTGAAGGTTCTGAATCTTCTCAATGGAAGGACGCAGAGGTTAGGGAGCTGATTTCCATTTGGGGGGATGCAGCTATTCAAGCTAGATTGGATGGGTCATACCGCAACCGGGCGGTTTTACTTCCGTAAACACTGGCCATGCTCACTGCGTGTGACGTCGTCGTATCCTGCAATGCGCATGCGGAACACTTTTAGGTCGCTTTTCGTTCATACTGAGGATCACATACAAGTCGCATATATTTGCTAATGTGAACGACCTCACAAAAAAATCGGAATTGAGCATTAAGCCTTGCAGTGTGAACTGAAAAAACTGTAAGTGGAGATGGGCTTGGCTAAATGAAATGGGCGATAATGGCAAGCGATTTAGTTCATGGTGCAAAAAGATGAAAATGGCAGGTGTGTGCTTTTGTGTAGTTTGCCATAAAAAAAAGTCTATGGAAGCAATGGCAAAAAACTAGATGCCTTTGGCTTCACTGCGAAGATGCAGAAAAAGTGAACTTTCACTTTTCTTGTTTCCTGGTTTTATGTCAGCAGATTTTCTTATTTTTCTTTCTGTTCCACCCTTCTGAAAGCATGGTTCAAGTTCAACTGCACTTGCACTTTTCTCTTAACCACAGCTGTGCATTACTAAAGTATTGTTGAAATAAATTTGCACTTTGCGCTGAAAACTTGATGTTTCATCATTTATAGCCAGTAATGACAATGGTAAAGTCTTGCCTTAGCTTTAGTCATTGTTAAAATTATGTAACTGTACTATAAGTAGGGGTCGAGGGGATAATGGACAACACGGCGTTTAAAATTTGACGCATCACTGATGTGGTAGGGGTCAACGACATGGAGCTTTTTTTTTTTTTTTTTTGCACGTTAATCCATGAGAACTGGGGGACATGTTGGAAAGGAGTTTTCTGTTGGCTCACCTCATTCTGATTTAAATCTTCATTTCCTCAGGTGACATGTTTGGGTGCGTGGTGGTAGGCATCGGCATCGCGGGCCGGGTCCGGATCCGAGACCTTCTCACGCCTCTGCAATCCAGCGCTGCAGAAATCTTCACTCTTCAGGGCTTCGTGTCTCGGTCAGTGTTACTTCAGAGAACGGTTTAAGATAATCAATCAATCAGTCTTTTAATTATGTAGTCGTACTGTCAACTATTAGAATGCAACTACAAACGATTGCATCCATGAAGAAAAGTCAACTCTCAAAATGCTGGAACCATGGGCGGAGATACACCGCCTTTTAACGGTGCAGCAAGCTACTATGAGTTATGTAAATACACACACTTTGCCAGAAACAGGGTATAGACCCTTTTCAGTCACGTGACCTTCGTAAACGCGACCACCATTTTGGACATGTAGCGGACTTCGGCTCGAATTGGTTTGAATGCGAGGAAGGCGACAAACGGAGAACATACAAGAAAAAGGAGCGAGATGCAGAAAACACCTTCGCTATCCAGCGACGTAGGGCATTTACAGGGCGAGCAGAGGGAGAAATAACAACAGTAACGACACATTAGCAACGCCGTACAGAAATAACGGTTTATGGCACAGACCCTTTCGGTTCTCGCTCATCTAGCTGCTACAATGACTGCTTAGACTGCAACAATAATACCTAACACACATTTAAGTATCCCTCGTAAAGACGTGAAACTCGTCGAGTGACGAGTGTGCTCATTGATAAGCTAACGCAATCTAAAAGTAGACATACCATCACACTGCCCTGGCGCTGTGTACAGTTTACCTTCTATGGTTTGTGCACTCACTATTTGCCATTACTTTCTCCAACCGTTGTTACAGATTACAGGGAACGGCCTGGATTTAAGAGACAAATACATGTTCCTCTTGTTTTGAACACTTATTTGTAGGCAGTGCTTAATTTGTAAAGTGGGAGGTCCCGGAGCGCAGAGGATAAGCGGCTCCGGTGCGGAAAAAAAGAGGGGGGGAGGGGGGCGCGGCGCTGCGCTTCTGGGCATGTTTTGTAATAACACTGCAAATTAAGTTCATCTGCAGATATTTTGTGGATGTCGTTTCATGCGAGAAATCACCAACAAGACAGATATCAAAATCAGACATTAACACTAAATAAACTTGCATTTTTTTATTTAATTTGTTTTTTTTTTTTTGTTACATAGTCAAAAAGAGGTGTCGGATCACCGGATCCAGTGTAAATAGCTGCCGGAGCCAACGCCCGAGGTTCCGGAGCGCGCTCCGGCTTGCTCCCCCTCAAATTAAGCGCTGTTTGTAGGACACTGCCTCTGATCTGTCCTACAGTCTACCAACAGCAAAGGAACACAACGCTAGCTAATGTCGTTAGCTAATAGCTACTACAGAAGAACAAAGAGGTTACAATGGGTTATTTTAGCCTATTTGGTTACACACTCGCCGCCACAGAATGTTAACAGCAATGTACCGTATTTTCCGGACTATACGTCGCTCCGGAGTTTAAGTCGCATCAGCCAAAAAATGCATTATGAAGATTGAAAAAAAAAAAAAAAAAAAAAAAAAAAAAAAACATACGTCGCACCGGACTATAAGTCGCACTTTTTTGAAGGGTTATTCTATCCATAGAATCTGTGATTGTATCTGATAAGCGGCGCGTGGTTACTACGCGACTGCATTGCTTATTTAATAAACGAACAGCTGAGCAGTGATAACGCGCCCTTTGCCCTTTAAGTAGCCTAGTCTGATTATTTTAAATATCTACTACTATCTTTAATACCATCACTATCGTTATTATTAGTAGCCTATTACTGATGCATTAATCAGTTTGCTTTTAGAATATTTTTACCGGTAGGGCTTATTATCGCCCCATGGCTCTTTCATCTGTGTTATTAAAGCTGTAGTCATCATCGAGGAGTGTCATTCTTCATTTTTGTTGAATTTTATTTCATCAAATCAGAGGTCAAGTAGGCTATAGGTATATCATCTCCAAAGACAGGTACGGTGGTAAAAACAACCGTCTAGTGAAAAAAAAAAAAAAACAACAACCGCTTTTAAATCCCCGACTTAAATCCTTAAAATGAGTCATTTAACTCATGTCTTGTGTGATCTGATCTCCAATGGTGAAATAAACCGGTTGTGATGAGTACAGTCTGTTATTTTAGAAGATAAATGTAATATATAATTTCATATATAGACTAATAAAAATTAATATTTTATAATATATCACGACATATTACTGTTTGTAACTGTTTGTCACTAAAGCGTTTTCTAAGATCATAATGTCTGATTATTATTATTATTTTACACACACAATAAGCGCATGTGCGTAAAGTTACAGTAAACCATCCCCCGCCTTTTTTTTTTTTGAGTCGCCAGACCCACCCACCTCCTGCATTCCGGGACCTCCCACTTCACAAATTAAGCACTGCCTAAAATCACTACATAACTTATTTAAATAACTATAGGCCTATCATTAATAATAAAACACAGGTCAATCAAGTTTATCAAGCTGACGATTTCACTCCAAATCAGCAAATCCATTGAATTCCTCATCCTCGGTGTCGCTTCTGAACAACTCTGCCAACTCCAGCGGCAGATGAAGCGCCGTTTCCTCTTCTTCTGCGTGGCTGTCATCAGACTCAGCATCAGCTCCAGTTATTCCGCGGTGAAAAAAAAAAAAAAAAACACACATATACGTCGCACCGGAGTATTACGCTACGTTCACACTGCAAGGCTTAATGCTCAATTCCGATTTTTTTGTGAAATCCGATTTTTTTTGTGAGGTCGTTCACATTAGCAAATATATGCGACTTGTATGTGATCCTCAGTATGAACGAAAAGCGACCTAAAAGTGTTCCGCATGCGCATTGCAGGATACGACGACGTCACACGCAGTGAGCATGGCCAGTGTTTACGGAAGTAAAACCGCCCGGTTGCGGTATGACCCATCCAATCTAGCTTGAATAGCTGCATCCCCCCAAATGGAAATCAGCTCCCTAACCTCTGCGTCCTTCCATTGAGAAGATTCAGAACCTTCACAGCCCAAAGCGTCCCTCGCATTGATGTCATGCGCAGGGGCGCAGATACGTTTTTTGAACTGGGGGGGACAAAGCTGCCAGCAAACCAACCCCAATATGCCTGTCAAACTTGTTTTGGGTTACCATAGCAACCAAGCTCGAGCTCACAACCTGTGCAGTCTGCGCAGCTCAACCAACCGAATATCAGTCTTTGTTTTATGTGAGTTGTTGCAACTATGTATACACTGCTGTGCACCTCAATAAACCGAATGGTAATTAGTCTTTTGATTTTTCCGTGAGGTTTGCCTTATGCAAAGAAAGACAGCATAGACGTTTTTTCCTCCCTATAAGTGGGGGGGACCGAACGAGGTGAATTTAAATCTGGGTGGGACGAATCCCACCCCTCCCCCCCTCTATCTGCGCCCGTGATTATGCGCCATGTTGTTGTAACTTTTTTTGAGAGACCCGCCGCCTACTTCAGCGCAGAATAGTCACGTTTGTGGCTTGTTGATGACGTGTAAGTCGGATGAATGCGACCTGGCGGTTCAGACTGAAGTCGCATATGAAAAGAGCGGATAGGGATCGGAATTAGGACCACATATCCAAACGGCCTGGGTCGGATTTGAAAAAATCGGATCTGTGTCGTTCATATTGTCAATAAAAGATCGGATACAGGTCACATATGGGCGAAAAGATCGGATTTGAGTCACTTCAGCCTGCAGTGTGAACGTAGCCAAAGTTGCATGGCCAGCCGAACCATGAAAAAAAGTGCGACTTATAGTCCGAAAAATACGGTAATGCCTTTTCTGGCTAATTTTATTCGTATTACCTCCAACAAAGTGGTCACTACACAAGCGTTGGTGCGCCGCTATCCATCTTCTCCGTCGGTCAGCATCTATCGGGATCCGATAAAATGATAACCCTTGCCTTGTTTGTTGATGGTTACTACATCCAGGTGCACAACAACATAGTGGCATGATGGAAGTCTTGCTGAAAATAAACACTTTCTTTGGTACCGTTCCTCAATGCTGGCTGTGGTAAACTACTGGTAGTACACATCCAAAATGGCGGCCGCGTTTGTCGTGACGTCACGTGAAAAGGGTCTATAGTGAAACGTGATGACGGACAGACTAAATAAATTAATTAATTTTCAGTTCACCTTGAACAATGTTCATGACGTTTTTTGATCATAGGTCTATCGTCAGCGGATCTTCACTGTACAAGCTGTTCTAGAATTCAGTTGATTTCATTAGAATCCTCTCACCGTGTAAAACTGGCTTTCATGATGTGTAGGAGGACGCTGGAGGATCAGCAGGGAGTCAAACAGATCCCCTTAGAGGAGGCGCTGAGCCGCAGCGACATTCAGGTGGCTTTCTTGTGCACAGAAAACACCAGCCACGAAGAATACATCAAGTGAGACACACCTTTGTTTAGTCGTTTTCTTAGAAAGTCATGTTCTGAAGGTCCAAGGAGTTGAATTTGAACATCACAGACGTGATGCGGAATAAGACAAGATAAACATGTAGCAGGAAGGTTATAAAGTTAGAACCTGCGTTTTATAGCGTAGATACACGAAAGGGATAAAACATCAAACTTTGACACTCATCATCGTGTGGTTTCATTTTTGCTCAGCCGGTTTCTTGAAGCAGGGAAACACGTGTGCGTGGAGTATCCCATGACCCTCAGCTACAACGCCGCGGTTGAACTCTGGGACCGGGCGCAACAAAAGGGTGAGACGGTTTTGAGAACACAGTGAAAAATGGGCTTAAGCAGCAGGAGGAGAGACTGTCGCATGTATATAACCGTTACCCGTTTGCCTCTTCAGGTTTGGTCCTGCATGAGGAACACATCGGGCTCCTCACGCCTGATTTCAAGCAGCTGAAGAAAGACGTAGCCGGGAAACAGCTGGAAGAAGGAAGCCTGCATTTCACAGGTACAGTACGCTCATGCTGCCCGTACACCTTCAATCTGTTCCCAGGGTAGTGTCCGTGACCTCATTTCCTGTCCCGCGTCTACCCAGGAGGTCCGCTCAAGCCCGGATTCGGGTTCCTGTCGTTCAGCGGCATCGCTCGCCTCACCTGGCTGGTGGAGCTTTTCGGCGAGCTCGACGTTAAAGCAGCGTCGATGGTCGAGGACCCTGAGAGGAAGCACCAGAAAATGACGGTCCACTTGTTAACCAAGGATCAGAAGTGAGTTCAGGATGCACAACACTAAACTCCTGAGCAAGTCCACGATGCCACGAACGATGAAGTTAAGAAAGAATAAAACGCCACGTGTCGTGCCGTTGTCGGAAAATTAAAACGTCGTCCGTGAAGGGAGTTGATTCTCCTCACACCGACCTCACGAAGTGAAATTGGAGGGGGAAAAAAGCGTCAGTGTATGTTACACAGGGCAACTTTTTGGCCAATCAGATTAGGCTTGGGCGGTATGGTGAAAATATCGTGTACCACGGTATGAAAAAATACCGCCGATATATTTTTAATACCGTCAAAAATAAATATATTTGTATTTTTATCCAACTTACTTGAAACGACTGTAATGTCCTTTTATTATAGTACAACCGTTTCTGGTACAGCGCGCGCATGCCACTAGATGGCAGTTTGCGGGTCAACAGCAAAGATTCTAGAATCTTTGGTCAACAGGCAGCAGCGACAGTTGGCCCAGTCAGTGCGTGAGGATGGCGGTGCGGAATTAGTCAAAAAGGCCAATGCCTCAGCCGTTGTCTGGGAGCATTTTGGTTTTCTGCCGAATGATAAAGGTGAGCCGAGCGGCGCATGTACAGGCACAACTGTCAGTATATGCGCAAGAGGGGACAATCCATGCTGAAGAAAATCCGCTTGAATGGCAGAAACTGAATGAAACACGTTTGCCAGTGATGTCAAAAGTCAGGGTCTCCGCGGATCCTTAAAAAGTCTTATTTTTAATATGTGTTTTTTAAGGTCTTAAAAAGCATTATATTTTGCTATTTTTTGAGCTATGGTATTAAATTTCACATGGGAGGTATTAAATTTCATCCGGGTAGCCTACGGTAAATGAAAAAAAAACAAAAAACATATGTCTGGATTTTTTTTTTCCGCGCTAACGTTATTTATTCAACCAGCGTCGTTTGTTATCAAGATGCTGAACAAGTAGCACAAGAGCCGTTGTGTGTCTAGCACTAGTTCTAATAGCGCAGGAACCACGCCACTGGGGGCAGTGTGTTCTTTTATCCATGTAGTAGACAGTGATGGGAATAACGGCGTTAGAAATAAACGGCGTTACTTTTTTTTTAGTAACGAGTAATCTAACTAATTACTTTTTAAATCGTTATAACGCCGTTCCCGTTACTTACAATAAAATACTATGCGTTACTTTATTAAAGCTGCTCTCATCTGGCACGCTGCTCGTTCAGCCTTTCTTTACTCTGCTTTCGTGTGGGGCGGGGAGACACGAGACAACGGCACAGTAAGCCAATCAGAGTAGATTTGGACAACATAGATACATAGGTAGGCCACGCCTACTGCACTACTGCGCGCTCTTTCAATCGGAAGACACAGCGATGGCGAGCGTTCAGCCCAGCACTGCGCTTTCACATTGGAAATACAGCCAGGACTTTTCATTACTTGAAATAAAAGGCAAGAGTGTTTACGTGCAATGCACATTATGTTGAGGAACAAAGCGTTTGTCCTCGTCAGTGTCCAGTAATTAGTAACAATTTTAATAACTACAGAAATATTACATTTGATAGATGTCTTATCTCACATTGTCCCACAAAAATATTAATATAGTGTAGATAACATTACTAATCGGTTCTGTTAAGTGTCCATTTCAGTCATTAAACACATTTAACATTCACTTTTATTATGATTACACTAATTGAATTTGATTTTTTTTTTTAGGGGGAACAAAATGTAACGGAATAATTACTTTCCCTGGTAATTAGTTACTTTTATGACAAAGTAACTCCGTTACTAACTCAGTTACTTTTTGGGAAAAGTAACTAGTAACTATAACTAATTACTTTTTGAAAGTAACGTGCCCAACACTGGTAGTAGAACCATTGAGAGTAGAGCAGACGAGGAAGAAGTGGTTGAACTTGAACATGAACGGAGATGAGGAAGTGTAAGTTTAGTAACAAGTGGCTTGAGGAGCCAAAATACAAAAGTTGGCTAACAACAGCAACTTCAGAATATGAAGCGAGATGTAAGGTATGTCGGAAAGACATCAAGTGGGCTGTAAAGCCCTTGACGCTCACTCGAAAGGGGAAAAGCATATGCGCTATGCTGCTAGTCGGGCAACAACAGTCCCCAGAGGCAGTTCAAGCAGTAGTCAAACTTCCTTGTTTCCTCACTGTTTGTTCATGGCAGTACCCTACTATTAAAATATTGAGAAAGCAGTTAATGTTCTGTTTTGTAAACTGAATATGCACATCCCCTCCTAGAACTGCCACCTTATTGTGGTGGAGGGGTTTGTGTGCTTGAATGATCCTAGGAGCTATGTTGTCGGGGGCATTATGCCCCTGTTAGGGTTTCCCAAGGCAGACAGGTCCTAGGTGACAGGCCAGACCAAGAGCAGTTCACCAAAAAACCCCTATGGAGAAAAATTCGACCGATAGTCGAACCTCGGATCCAGGAGGAACAATGCGGTTTTCGTCCTGGTCGCGGAACACTGGACCAGCTCTATACCCTTCATAGGGTGCTCGAGGGTTCATGGGAGTTTGCCCAACCAGTCCACATGTGCTTTGTGGATCTGGAGAAGGCATTCGACCGTGTCCCCCGTGGTATTCTGTGGGGGGTGCTTCGGGAGTATGGGGTTCGGGGCTCTTTGCTAAGGGCTGTCCGGTCCCTGTACGAACGGAGCAGGAGTCTGGTTCGCATTGCCGGCAGTAAGTCAGACCTGTTCCCAGTGCATGTTGGACTCCGTCAGGGCTGCCCTTTGTCACCGGTTCTGTTCATAATTTTTATGGACAGAATTTCTAGGCGCAGCCAGGGGCCGGAAGGAATCCTGTTTGGGAACCACAGGATTTCATCTCTGCTTTTTGCGGATGATGTTGTCCTGTTGGCTTCTTCAAACCAGGACCTTCAGCATGCACTGGGGCGGTTTGCAGTCGAGTGTGAAGCGGCTGGGATGAGAATCAGCACCTCCAAGTCCGAGGCCATGGTTCTCGACCGGAAAAGGGTGGCTTGCCCTCTCCAGGTTGGTGGAGAAGTCCTGCCTCAAGTGGAGGAGTTTAAGTATCTCGGGATCTTGTTCACGAGTGAGGGAAGGATGGAGCGTGAGATCGACAGGCGGATCGGTGCAGCCTCCGCAGTGATGCGGTCGCTTTACCGGTCCGTCGTGGTGAAGAAGGAGCTGAGCCAAAAGGCGAAGCTCTCAATTTACCGGTCGATCTACGTTCCGACTCTCACCTATGGTCATGAGCTTTGGGTAATGACAGAAAGAACAAGATCGCGGATACAAGCGGCTGAAATGAGTTTCCTTCGCAGGGTGGCTGGGCGCTCCCTTAGAGATAGGGTGAGAAGCACAGTCACTCGGGAGGAGCTCGGAGTAGAGCCGCTGCTCCTCCACATCGAGAGGAACCAGCTGAGGTGGCTCGGGCATCTTTTTCGGATGCCTCCTGGACGCCTCCCTGGGGAGGTGTTCCAGGCATGTCCCCCCGGGAGGAGGCCCCGGGGAAGACCCAGGACACGCTGGAGGGACTATGTCTCTCGGCTGGCCTGGGAACGCCTCGGTGTTCTTCCCGAGGAGCTGGCCGAGGTGTCTGGGGAAAGGGAAGTTTGGGCTTCCATGCTTAGACTGCTGCCTCCGCGACCCGGTCCTGGATAAGCGGAAGAAGACGAGACGAGACGAGAATATGCACATTTTTTATAAAAAAAAAAAAATGCTTTGAACTTAACCTAGAGTGTGCTTTTTTTTTTACTGTACGTATTTGTTCCGCGGTAGTGGTCTTATTTTTTATACTCAGTGGTCTTAAAATGGTCTTAAAAAGTATTATTTTTGCTGGTCAGAAATGTGCAGAGACCCTGAAAGTTGCCCGCAAATACCTGTGCACATGCGCGACAAGCGCTGCATCTGAGCGCGTTTTCAGTACAGCAGGAAATACGGTCACACCACAGCGTTGCCAAATGAAGCCAGATAAAGTAAATATGCTGGTGTTCTTGACAAAGAATGTTTGATAGAAATTAATAATTGCTTGTGGCCTACCACAACCACAAATGTAAATTTAAGTTAGCGAATTATTTTCATTTAGGCTACTGGGAGCATGGGGCCCCGTGTATGGTTTCTGTTCCTGTTTGTTGTTTCTGCCTTGGATTGGCTATTGCACTGAATTGCATTATGTTTCGAGTTCTCTCCAATCACTCAGCTAAGGATGCGAACTCGTTTACTTTGCATAAAGAGGCTTTAGGCCCAATCCCAATTCTAATTTCTACCCCTCGCCCTTCCCCTTGAAACTGAGCTACAAGGGATAGGGCTTGAAATTCAACCCTTACGTATTGGGATAGCCCTTCAACGATTGCATACGTCATCGCGTACCTCCGTCAGCGTTTACGTTAGCAAAACGCGACCAAATGCGTCATTGGCTGCGACCAGCCGCTACAGTCAGAGCCAGAACAGAAATCTCTGCTGGCAGGGTGTGATTTGTTAACTAACACCACTGAATGGGATATCTTTGGCGCTTCGTGCACCGCATCCGACAGAATGAGGTGTCAGAACACTCATGTAAACAATAAAAGCGAGAATAACAGAACAAAACGTACGCAGTCAAGCAACCGAAAACAATACTCGCTCCCAAAGCTTTTTAGTAGCAGCTTGGATTTCAGAAATCGCTGCTCATTCTCAGCTCGAAAGCGAATCAAGCGGCGTGTTTCCTCTGGATAACAACTTAAAACACGTAAATAATGGAGAAAATACATTTATGACAATCTTTCGCCGCGGGAACCGCCATCTTTCTGAAATCCGCATGAAATCTCGCTGAAATCCGCATGGCATTGTGGGAAATCACTCAAACCCCTTCGTTCGGAGTCAGCTCCAGGAAAATCTCCGTTTGGAGGGGTACAGAAGCCCTACCCCTTCCCCTACCCCTCCGCGTTAACTGGGATTGGGACACCCCTACCCCTTCACGTGAACGCGCAAAATGGAGGGGAAGGGCCAAGGGGTGAAATGGGATTCGGCCTTAGTGCATTCCTGATTTTCTTCTAAATAGGCACAGCCTACTAGCAGCGTGAAATAGCTTTATTTCGTTACTTGTACAGCCTATTTGCCTGTTTGAGTGGAAAAAGCTACCTGTTCTTGTTTGAATTAGGCAAATTATTTTCTTTTGATTTACAAAAGATGTGATTTGAACTCACATGCAATGTTTTGTTTTCTGCTGGCTTTGTTGGCGTTTGCACTTCTTATTTTTATTAATGTGTGTTTTTATTTCCAACATTAATATAGGCCTACTTGATTGCTTGGCACTGAGTTCAAAAACATGTCATCCTGGCAGTTTAAATAAATGTCTTTAAACATTTCAACTGTTCCTCATCTCGTTATCTTTAGCCGCTTTATCCTGTTTTATAATGTCAAATACAGAATATCTAAAACAGAATAGATAAAAAAATAGAATAACAAAGAAACAAATTACTATAGAATGTGAAGAAGATATGAAATAAAGCCTACAATAGTATATATAAAAAAACCACACACAAAAAACGCAAATACCGGCATACCGGGGTATGAAAAAATGGATACCGCCCAAGCCTAAATCAGATAAGAGCAAATCTATAGACCCCTTCGCATGTTTGTAAACAAACCGACCGTTGCTAGGATGCGCGCGCAGCCTGGACTCGGAAACAATGGCGCTGCCCATAGACCGGCATTATGAGCTGTCAGATTATGCAAAACAATTGTCGTTACAAGATCGAGAATGCTACATAAATAAAGTTAACTCTAACAAGTGGACATCGCTTACCGGATCCGTATTTAATTAAAGAGTGGATGGACGATGTTAGTAAGTTCCTTGGTATACAACGGCCAGATATATACCGTATTTTCTGGACTATAAGCCGCTACTTTTTTCCTAGGTTTTGAACCATGCGGCTTATACAAAGGTGCGGCTATTCTGTGGATTTTTCTTCCACCGCTAGGGGCGCTCTAACCGGAAGTAGAATCAAAAATAAGATAGACGAAAAATCAATGCAAAGAAGAATTAGCAGATCTTTAGCAGATAGAACACGCACGACAAATTACTAACTGGTAATTATTTTCAAATCCAGCGAAGATGATTAAAGTGACTTGTGGGTTCAAACACAGGAGAAATGAAGGTAAATAAATACCGGTTATTTTCTCTTGGTTCTGTTCCGTTTTAATCAGCAAAGTTGCTGCCGTGTTAAAAGGCACTGTTCGGAAAGAATCTGTTCAGGTACATACATGTACATTTGAGCAATTCCAGCGTTATGGATGTGACATTTGGACTCAAAATGGCAACAACTGACCTAGTTAATTTTTATTCCTTTCCAGTATTTTAAAATTTGTTGTATATTTTTAAGACCTCTCATATTGGAGAAGTCATGGGAAAAAAAGAATTCCCATAGTACATTTAGAACTCTAGAAAATGCCAAAAAAGACATGCGTTATGGATGTGACGGAAAAAATACCCCATTTCCAGGGTGACTACACATATTCATCAAACTCTGTGAAATTGCAAACATAATATCCAAATGCAGGCATGCATTTAATAAAGGAGTCTTAGCTGAAAATAAAAAAAAGCCTTTGTTTAAAATATTTTCTATTTCAAGCAGAATCTAGGAAGAAAAAATCAGCGTTATGGATGTGACAATTCCGTTATGGATGTGACGCGTCTGAAATAGACATGGCATATGTTTAGAAAATCAGCAATTTAACCACCATAACCCTTTGAAAAACTCTCTAAATATCAGCTAAAACTATCAAAGTTCTTAAATAATATTTAGGATGGCTATTGTTTTGCTGTTTTGTGGATTTTAGCATACATTTCTGTGGCTTGTGGGAATAATATAGAATTGTACATGATCAAAGTTGGTTTTAGCTTGGGTTTTACATTATAAGAAAGAAAGACTGACTGACATATTAGGTTGGTTACAAATTGGTTCAACTTATTCACATCTGTAAAATACAGGCCTAGGTGATATCTCTGGGAGTGGTTTTGATGTATTACATGTTGCTTTATTTTTGCATGGTGAGGTTGACATTTACATGGAATTGCCCATTTACAGTACAAAATCATTCTGTACATGCAGTAAATATTAGGGACGTCCCGATCCGATCACGTGATCGGAAATCGGGCCCGATCACATGGTTTCAGACTCGATCGGAATCGGGCATTGCCTCCCGATCAGGGATCGGAGAGATATATATATATATATATATATATATATATATATATATATATATATATATATATTTTCTCATTTTTAACACATCAATAGCTATGCGTTGGCACGGAGTGAGACCAGACCTCTTGTCTCAACACAGCAACATCAACGCGTGCGGCATGACATCACTTTGTAGCGGAGACGCTATTGGTTATTGGCTGCCTATTGCCGGCAAAGTTGAACACGGAAGCAGTTCGAAGCGGAAAGCAAAGCATGAGATCGTTTTTTTTTTTTCGTTGGATGACAAAAGAAACGGGCTCAAACCTGAAAGGGTAGAAATGCTCGTTTTTCTTGATGAAAACATTCATTTCCTTAATTGAAATTACTGTACACCACTGTGAGATGCGTTCTTAAAAGCAAATTACCGGCACTGTGGCACTTTATTTTTTTTTTTTATTTGTTTACATTCCTGCCAGGTATTTTAAGTTTTTTTTTTTTTTTTTTTAATTTGTTATTTATGGTTCAAACTGCCTCACGTAAGTGCTCTGTTTGCTAACGGAGTTGTTGGATGTTAAAATAAGGTGTTAAATAAAAAATGAGGAACATCCTGAATCCGTTTCTTTCCTCGTCTTTATTTTTTATGGATTATAAGAAGTATCGGATCGGGACTCGGTATCGGCAGATACTCAAAATCAAATGATCGGTATCGGATCGGAGGGCAAAAATACCTGATCGGGACATCCCTAGTAAATATCTAATTTTTCAACATAGATATCTGCGGCTTATAGCCCGGTGCGGCTTGTATATCTTTTTTTTTTAAAAATAGAGCGGATGCGGCTTATATACAGGTGCGCTCTATAGTCCAGAAAATACGGTACTCGTACCTTACTGACAAGACTTCAGTGTACACCCACGAAACACTTCGTGCCTACTAGGGCTGTGCGATGTCCCCTTAATTGGCATCGACGATGTTTACAGTGCAAACATCGTGATGGACGATCATATCGTGGGCGGGGGGGGGGATTTTAATACCACATTATTAAATATACACTAACTTTAAAAACGCACATTGATAAAACTTGCTGAATTCATGCCGAGTTTATCTCAAGAAGAAAAGAAATGTATCACAATGGAAAAATAACTTCGTTCCGCCCGAATAAGTTCCAAATCTGTGCTCAAATCAGAATTTAAGGGAGTTGTACTCAATAACGTACAATATGACTCGGGTAGTCAATGACATGGACAGGCTTTAATTTTCAAACAAATCTTGCCTACAGGGAGTGCAGAATTATTAGGCAAGTTGTATTTTTGAGGATTAGTTTTATTATTGAAAAACAACGATGAACCCAAAAGACTCAAATATCAAAGCTGAGTATTTTTGGAAGTTGGAGTAGGGCTTTCTTAGTTTTAGCTATCTTAGGAGGATATCGGTGTGTGCAGGTGACTATAACTGTGCATAATTATTAGGCAACTTAACAAAAAACAAACATATACCCATTTCACTCATTTATTTTCACCAGGGAAACCAATATAACAACTCAACATTCACTAATATACATTGCTGGCATACAAAAACAAAAAAATCAGTGACTAATATAGCCGCCTTTCTTTACAAGGACACTCAAAAGCCTGCCGTCCATGGATTCGGTCAGTGTTTTGATCTGTTTGCGATCAACATTGCGTGCAGCAGCAACCACAGCCTCCCAGACACTGTTCAGAGATGTGTACTGTTTCCCCTCCTTGTAGATCTCACATTTGATGAGGGACCACAGGTTTTCTGTGGGGTTCAGATCAGGTGAACAAGGAGGCCACGTCATTAATCTTTCTTCCTTTAGACCCTTTCTGGCCAGCCATGCTGTGGAGTACTTGGATGCGTGTGATGGAGCATTGTCCTGCATGAAAATCATGTTTTTCTTGAAGGATGCTGACTTCTTCCTGTACCACTGCTTGAAGGTGTATTCCAAAAACTGACAATAGGACTGGGAGTCGAGCTTGACGCCATCCTCAACCCGAAAAGGTCCCACAAGCTCATCTTTGATGATACCAGCCCATACCAGTACCCCACCTCCACCTTGCTGGCGTCTGAGTCGGACTGGAGCTCTCTGCCCTTTGCTGATCCAGCCACGAGCCCATCCATCTGGCCCATCAAGACTCACTCTCATTTCATCTGTCCATAAGACCTGAGAAAAATCAGTCTTGTGATACTTCTTGGCCCAGTCTTGACGTTTCATCTTGTGTGTCTTGTTCAGTGGTGGTCGTTTTTCAGCCTTTGTTACCTTGGCCGTGTCCCTGAGTATTGCACACCTTGTGCTTTTTGACACTCCAGTGATGTTGCAGCTCTGAAATATGGCAAAACTGGTGGCGAGTGGCATCTTGGCAGCTTCACGCTTGACTTTCCTCAGTTCACGGGCAGTTAGTTTGCGCCTTTTTTTTTTTTCAACGCGCTTCTTGCGACCCTGTTGACTATTTTGAATGAAGCGCTTGATTGTTCGATGGTCACGCTTCAAAAGCTGGGCAATTTTAAGAGTGCTCCATCCCTTTGCAATATACGTCACTATTTTTGACTTTTCTGAGTCCGTCAAATCCCTCTTCTGACCCATTTTGCCAAAGGAAAGGAAGTTGCCTAATAATTTTGCACACCTGATATAGGGTGTTGATGTCATTAGACCACACCCCTTTTCATTACAGAGATGCACATCACCTGGTATGCTTAATTGGTAGGAGGCTTTCAAGCCTATGCAGCTTGGAGTAGGCCAACATACTCATTTGCCTAATAATTCTGCACTCCCTGTATAAATACCCGGGGGAAATGATGGGAAAATTGTCATTATTGAAGATGCCACGCCTAAGCCAAAATCAACGTGAACAGGCCATCGGGATGTTGCGTGCCGGAAGTACACAGACGGAGGTCGCCCGGCACTTCGGTGTTCATCATTCGACCATTTCCCGTTTGAGTCAGCGTTACAGACAGACAGGGAGCACCAGGGATCGTCCACGCCCTGGTCAGCCTCGAGTCACGACGCCAGTTCAGGATCAGCACATCAGGCTAGCTCACCTCCGTGACAGATTCCTGACCCCCTCAGTCACTGCTGCTGAGACCCCTGGACGACACAGACCCAGAATCTCCAGCATGACGGTCCAAACATGGACCAACTGTCACTTTGAATTTTTTTATTGTGAATTAATTCTTGAGTTTGACAATAAATGTCCTTTATCGATGTTTCAGGATGTGTGTGCATTACATACAAGATCATAAATTTCAAATATACGCATGGATCTAAAGTGATATCGTGTTGAATTCCATTGTGCGTTTTTAAAGTTACTTAGTTTATTATTATTAAAAGTATTAGATACTCATCCGAGGCTTTGGCACGTAAAGAAAAAAAAAGCGCGAGGTGATGTGGAATATTTGGTCTTGATAATGGATATGTGGTCCAGCTGCAACATGATGCCCTATATGTCAGCTACCGTACATTATGTGGACCGAGAGTGGGCAATGCAGTCCAAATGCCTGCAGACGAGTTTCATCCCAGAGACACATTCAGCGGACAATTTAGAAGACGCGTTGCGCGAGACACTTGCCGAATGGAAAATAGAGGAGAAAAAGATCGCCTGTATAACAACGGACAACGGGGCGAATATTGTCGCAGCCGTCAGGTAATTGAAATGGCTGTGGTTAAGTTGTTTTGGGCACAATTTGAACCTGGCCATAACCAACTCGCTTGCGCAACAGAGGGCCAGTACAGACCGAGCGTTTGGAGTTTGCCGAGCAGTCAACACTGCGTTTGCGCACAGCTGGCTTCGGAGAAATGAGCTGCGCAAAGCGCAGGTGGAAATGAACCTCCCCGAGCACTCACTGATCACGCTAAGATATTAATCAGCTCTAACAATGAAAGACTAGGATTCAAACTATGAGAAGAAACTACACTTAAGCTATTACTCATTGTTTATTTACACCATATCAATTGAAGATGCGTTTCGGCCTTTAGCGCGCACTTGAACGCGCTAATTTTTCCAATTTATTAGTGTTTGAATTATTGCACCAGCTTTTAAAATCATGATTTAATTTTTTTTTTTTTTCTTTACTGTCTTTACATTTATCAGAATCACCTTCATTCTTCCATTTGGTTTGACATTATGGCTTAGAGTGACCATTTTGTGTCTGAAAGTAGGCCTAAATACCAGATTAAAGTTATATGACTTCTGCCGAAGTCCGCGCTTCACTGCCGTTTGATAAGGTGCAATATTTCCCGACTGAAGTCGTTAATAGTGGCTATTTGTTTGAACAACATGTGCCAGGTCATCACAGGGCTATGGATAACGGTAATGGTGAAAATTATAAGTTGGCCTTATAAGTGCCAACAGATATTCAAGGTATAAGTAGATGAAATGAACATAAAAGGGGTCTTATTTTCAACTAAAGTGTACTGCAGATGTAGGGAGTTGAAACATTTTCTGAATGAGCTAGTTGGCCCTTTTAAATAAACGGGTATCTATTCATACAGCGAGATCGCCAAAGTTTAATAAACTGAAAACGCAATAACTAATTTTGAAGTAGAGGATGTATAGGACATGTGTCGCTTGTGTCTTGTGACTTATTGTAAAAATGATATAAAGGGTTCAAAATCGCATAGTTACAAATATAATAGTAACTTCCTATGATAATATTAACCACTGGTTATTTCAGAGAGGAAAAAAATGGGGACACTATTGCTTCCATTCGGGACAATACAACACAGAATTCGGGACCACTGGGGGACACAAAGAAAAAAAGTTCATCTCGAGCCCTGGTCATGAGTGTTACGCAGAGAAAATGAACGTGCATTCTGATTGGATAAAATTAATATCATGGCGGGCTGTTCAAACTGCGGAAATAGTTTACTCGAGCTACTTTCAAACACACTATAACTTTCCAACCTTAGAACAAAAAATTTTTCTAAGTCTTGAATAAGGTTCGTTAATGTGCGTTTTGTTATATTTACTCTATATATTGCCCTCTGTTCCCCTTTAAAAAAAAACCCCTGTCTTTAAATCAATGAACCATGTTTGGGCTATTTAAGGACCGCGCCCATGCAGACGGATGCAGCACTCTTGAAATTGCGAAGATGTTGAAAAGTGATCGCCGAACAATCAAGCGTTTCATTGCAAATAGTCAACAGGGTCGAAAGAAGCGTGTGGAAAAAAAAAAAGGCGGAAAATCAAGCGTGAAGCTAACAAGCAGCTATTAGCATCCAGTTCTGCCATATTCCAGAGTTGTAACATTCCTGGAGTGTCAAAGAGTACAAGGTGTGCAATACTGAGGGACATGGCCAAGGTAAGGAAGGCTGAAAAACGACCACCACTGAGTAAGGCACACAAGATAAAACGTCAAGACTGGGCCAAGAAATATCTTAAGACTGATTTTTCTAAGGTGCTGTGGTCTGATGAGATAAGAGTGACTCTTGATGGGCCAGATGGATGGGCCTGTGGCTGGATCAGTAATGGGCACAGAGCTCCACTCCGACACCAGCAAGGTGGTCATGTGAATGAGCAATACAGGAAGTGTGTTGAGGAAGTCATTAAGTGTGTTGGTTACCGTAGCACTAAGGCCCAATCCCAATTCTAATTTCTACCCCTACCCCTCCGCCTTCCCCTTGGCCCTTCCCCTTGAAACTGAGCTACAAGGGATAGGGCTTGAAATTCAACCCTTACGTATTGGGATAGCCCTTCAACGATCGCATACGTCATCGCGTACCTCCGTCAGGGTTTACGTTAGCAAAACGCGACCAAATGCGTCATTGGCTGCGACCAGCCGCTACAGTCAGAGCCAGAACAGAAATCTCTGCTGGCAGGGTGTGATTTGTTAACTAACACCACTGAATGGGATATCTTTGGCGCTTCGTGCACCACATCCGACAGAATGAGGTGTCAGAACACTCATGTAAACAATAAAAGCGAGAATAACAGAACAAAACGTACGCAGTCAAGCAACCGAAAACAATACTCACTCCCAAAGCTTTTTAGCAGCAGCTTGGATTTCAGAAATCGCTGCTCATTCTCAGCTCGAAAGCGAATCAAGCGGCGTGTTTCCTCTGGATAACAACTTAAAACACGTAAATAATGGAGAAAATACATTTATGACAATCTTTCGCCGCGGGAACCGCCATCTTTCTGAAATCCGCATGAAATCTCGCTGAAATCCGCATGGCATTGTGGGAAATCACTCAAACCCCTTCGTTCGGAGTCAGCTCCAGGAAAATCTCCGTTTGGAGGGGTACAGAAGCCCTACCCCTTCCCCTACCCCTCCGCGTTAACTGGGATTGGGATACCCCTACCCCTTCACGTGAACACGCAAAATGGAGGGGAAGGGCTAAGGGGTTGGTCCAAGGGGTGAAATGGGATTCGGCCTAAATAGTCTTGTTGTAATCGCAAAAAACGGCCGTTCTGCGAGGTGAAGAGTGTACCGAACACTGTTAGATCCTTCTAGCATAAACACGAAAGCCATACACGGTGTAAAAAGGCGTCATTGTAGTACCAGTACCGCCGATAACAGACTGGCATACTTCATTTTTTTACAACGACATCCTTCCACTTGCAAGTGGTGAGTGACTTGCGCATGCCCGATATGCACTGGGATCATGTGACGTGCCGTCTAATTAGTCATGTGATTAGCGTATCCGTGTATTGGCGTTGCTGTGTGCACGGGGAACGGTTTTGTTGCGGGCACAGAAATTTTGTGTGTGTACGCGAATCGTTTTAAAAACGTTAATCTGATGATCCGCTGATTCGAAAGAATGTAAACAGGGCCTAAATTTTTCTAGAAAGACCCCTGCTGTGTACCTTTTTGATCGATAACATGAGATCAACCAGTCACGATTCGCCATAATGGTTATGCGTATGCGCAGTGCACCATTGTTACTCATTCTTATGACATAGTAGCCACATAGGAACATATCAACTAGAAGTGTGTCCTTATTATTTGCGCAGACCCTTAACCTGGACGGAGGAGCGCGCCGATGGCCTGAGCCGCGCCAAACGCATCCACCTGCGCTTCAGCACGTGCACCATGACCGAGCTGCCGGCTGGAGTCCAGGAGCCTGTGGGCCTCTTCATGCAGGACATGGTGATGTTCGGGAACAAGCTGCAGGGCTCCGTGCCACCCGAACAACTCCAGGCCGAGCGGCGTCGAATCCTTCACTGCTTCAAGCTGGCGGAGGACATCAGGCGACTCTGTCAGGACGCGACGGCCTGAATTAACTTGCAAGAGAAGGAGACTTGAACGTGTAAACTTTTTTGCAGAGATAGATATATATATATATATATATATATATATATATACACACACACACATACACACAGTGGTGCTTGAAAGTTTGTGAACCCTTTAGAATTTTCTATATTTCTGCATAAATATGACCTAAAACATCATCAGATTTTCACACAAGTCCTAAAAGTAGATAAAGAGAACCCAGTTAAACAAATGAGACAAAAATATATCATACTTGGTCATTTATTTATTGAGGAAAATGATCCAATATTACATATCTGTGAGTGGCAAAAGTATGTGAACCTTTGCTTTCAGTATCTGGTGTGACCCCCTTGTGCAGCAATAACTGCAACTAAACGTTTGCGGTAACTGTTGATCAGTCCTGCACACCGGCTTGGAGGAATTTTAGCCCGTTCCTCCGTACAGAACAGCTTCAACTCTGGGATGTTGGTGGGTTTCCTCACATGAACTGCTCGCTTCAGGTCCTTCCACAACATTTCGATTGGATGAAGGTCAGGACTTTGACTTGGCCATTCCAAGTCAAAGTCTACTCTACTCGGGGTCTACTCTGGGGTCCTTTGTGACCTC
Source organism: Neoarius graeffei (assembly GCF_027579695.1). Taxonomy (NCBI): domain Eukaryota; kingdom Metazoa; phylum Chordata; class Actinopteri; order Siluriformes; family Ariidae; genus Neoarius; species Neoarius graeffei. The sequence goes on from NC_083569.1 coordinate 9,980,349, forward strand.
GCTGATTATTACACGCCTTGCTCTTGGAGTGATCTTTGTTGGTTGACCACTCCTGGGGAGGGTAACAATAGTCTTGAATTTCCTCCATTTGTATACAATCTGTCTGGCTGTGGATTGATGGAGTCCAAACTCTTTAGAGATGGTTTTGTAACCTTTTCCAGCCTGATGAGCATCAACAACACTTTTTCTGAGTTCCTCAGAAATCTCCTTTATTCCTGCCATGATACACTTCCACAAACATGTGTTGTGAAGATCAGACTTTGATAGATCCCTGTTCTTTAAATAAAACAGGGTGCCCACTCACACCTGGTTGTCATCCCATTGATTGAAAACACCTGACTCTAATTTCACCTTCAAATTAACTGCTAATCCTAGAGGTTCACATACTTTTGCCACTCACAGATATGTAATATTGGATCATTTTCCTCAATAAATAAATGACCAAGTATGATATTTTTGTCTCATTTGTTTAACTGGGTTCTCTTTATCTACTTTTAGGACTTGTGTGAAAATTTGATGATGTTTTAGGTCATATTTATGCAGAAATATAGAAAATTCTAAAAGGTTCACAAACTTTCAAGCACCACTCTGTGTGTGTGTGTGTGTATATATATATATATATATATATATATATATATATATATATATATATCTCTGGTAGCAGGGTTGGTTTATTTTTCTGACAAACTATTTGATCACTCTGGAATAAAAAATAAAAATAAAAAACTGCTCGTTCTGTTGTACTGGAAGTGGATTAATGAGACACACATGCAGGCAGGGCGTATTATCATAATCCTGTATTTAGATCAGTTACATTACAGAACATAACAGTCTAGTTATAATACAAAATGTACAATATGTATACAGCTTAGATTGAGCCTCACTGGTCGCTGTGTGTCAGCTTTTTGTTTCGATGTTCCTTCAAGCAGCCCAAGTCCAGTCCTGGAGTGTCCAGCACGGTTTGTTTTCCTCGTCATACACGCGTTAGAGAACAGGCAGGAAGTTAGAAATTGAGTGGGGTTGAACACTCCAGGATTTCCGCTCTGGGGCCTGATTTTTTTTTTTTTAAACCAAAATTTGGTGAGGACTTTTCTGGCCACAAGCTTCAGGATCACTGAATTAAAAAAGGTTCTCCGTTACATCTTTAGAATGAGAGTTTTTTTCGCAAGTTAATGTGCGTCTTGCTTCGAAAGTAAAGTCTCTGCCATCTTTACAGACGAAGAGAAAGTAGTTCCACTTGGTACTCAAACACATGAACCACAGAGCTTCCTGATAGTTCGCAAAAAGAAGCAAATAAAAAACGATGGAGACCAACAAACCAATGGATTTAAACGTGTGCGATCCTGTATGGAATCAATTTTGTGCCAAAATGTTCATACAACACTTTTGAGATATCAAAATACAAAGTCAATTTTTTTTAGACTGGCAAACAAATTATTGGTGTAATCGTGCAAAATATCAGTCTATTACTCTTCAGAAACCTTTTATTTTTGTTCCGCGTCTTTCTCGGTTTTGTTTGACGTAATTTATTTTGGTTGCGATTCCAGCTTTCTTGTTTGCGCTCCCTGATTTTTTGCTTGCGGTTTTGGCACAAACTTGACGTGTGGGTGGGCTGTCCAGGAATGCATTCCCATTGGCTAACTTGTGTTTGACTGACAGCTACGCTCAGCCGTTCCCTACTCCGATTCTGGCGGACTGTTTGACGAGTGACCGATCCATTGACGGTAAACAAGGATCGAGTGGACTTCAGTGGCGACTATGATATTGAATTAATTCAACAAAGTGTAAGTACGGGACAAATGTGTTGTATGTGTTATCATAGTCGCCACTGAAGTCCACTCGATCCTTGTTTACCGTCAATGGATCGGTCACTCGTCAAACAGTCCGCCAGAATCGGAGTAGGGAACGGCTGAGCGTAGCTGTCAGTCAAACACAAGTTAGCCAATGGGAATGCATTCCTGGACAGCCCACCCACACGTCAAGTTTGTGCCAAAACCGCAAGCAAAAAATCAGGGAGCGCAAACAAGAAAGCTGGAATCGCAACCAAAATAAATTACGTCGAACAAAAATAAAAGGTTTCTGAAGAGTAATAGACTGATATTTTGCACGATTACACCAATAATTTGTTTGCCAGTCTAAAAAAATTGACTTTGTATTTTGATTTGTCGTTTTTGTTTGATATTTCAAAAGTATTGTATGAACATTTTGGCACAAAACTGATTCCATAATCCTGAAGCTTGTTGCCAGAAAAGCGTCTAGGTGGAATTTTTTTTTTCCCCCACTTGCTCTTATTTATACAGATGGTTGATGAACTGATACAGCATTGCAGCTTGATTTTTTTTTTTTTTTTAGATGACATAACTCAAAGCGGGCCGTTTTCAAAACAACTCTTTCCCCACATTGTGCAGCACCAGTTCTGGCTTTATTATTCCTGAATAATGAGGTGGTGAGTAATTTGAACACCCGGCTCTATGAACATACAGGAATTCGAGATGTAATAAAGTTTTGATTGTCGTATACTTATCAAAATTGTCCATCACTACCAAGTTAATCCAATGTTGGATGTGATTGGTGGAAAAATTAATTCAGTAATCTCTCTATTCACACCGATGGGGGGTTTAGGAGCATTTTAATAGAAATGTTTGGAAATTGTGAGCATCTAAACGCTCCAGAACATATTTCCCTGTGCATCAGTATCCAACTGGACATCTTGAAATAAAAAAAGTCCTACTATTATACTGTACAAAGTCTGTTTCCAGTCTCGCCCTAACAGAAGGGGAATGGTGCTGAACGTTCTCCGTGAGCAAACCGATGGGAAGCGAGAGTGGAGGAGGTGAGGGTCATCCTGGCATCACTCTCACGTCGATTTCTGTCTGTAGTGAAGAGTCAAGTCGCCGCCGCTCTTCCAGATAAAATACTTCACTGTTCTCAAGTCCATGTTTGGATCCAGAACCTAAACAAGGCGTTTAAAAAAAAAAAAAATGAAGCAAGTTAAACAGAACCAAGCCTCATATTTCATACACAAACGACATCCTGAATTTGTCGGCAAGTGTTCATTTTGACACCCATCATATTTTACAGGTTTGCTGTGAAAAATCCTGATCGACCGTGAGCTACTGCTCGCTTCCGTATCCCCATGCTCTCGCTTATATCAGAATGCAAGTGATCGAAGGAATGTGAACTCTTTAGAATTTTCTATATTTCTGCATAAATATGACCTAAAACTACATCAGACGTGCAGCAACAACTGCAACTAAACGTTTGCGGTAACTGTTGATCAGTCCTGCACACCGGCTTGGAGGAATTTTAACCCGTTCCTCCATACAGAACAGCTTCAACTCTGGGATGTTGGTGGGTTTCCTCACATGAACTGCTCGCTTCAGGTCCTTCCACAACATTTCCATTGGATTAAAGTCAGGACTTTGACTTGGCCATTCCAAAACATTAACTTTATTCTTCTTTAACCATTCTTTGGTAGAACGACTTGTGTGCTTAGGGTCGTTGTCTTGCTGCAAGACCTACCTTCTCTTGAGATTCAGTTCATAGACGGATGTCCTGACATTTTTCTTTAGAATTTGCTGGTATAATTCAGAATTCATTGTTCCATCAATGATGGCAAGCTGTCCTGGCCCAGATGCAGCAAAACAGGCCCAAACCATGATACTACCACCACCACGTTTCACAGATGGGATAAGGTTCTTCTGCTGGAATGCAGTGTTTTCCTTTCTCCAAACATAACGCTTCTCATTTAAACCAAAAAGTTCTATTTTGGTCTCATCCATCCACAAAACATTTTTCCAATAGCCTTCTGGCTTGTCCCTCTGATCTTTAGCAAACCGCAGATGAGCAGCAATGTTCTTTTGGAGAGCAGTGGCTTTCTCCTTGCAACCCTGCCATGCACACCATTGTTGTTCAGTGTTCTCCTGATGGTGGACTCATGAACATTAACCAATGTGAGAGAGGCCTTCAGTTGCTTAGAAGTTACCCTGGGGTCCTTTGTGACCTCGCTGACTATTACACGCCTTGCTCTTGGAGTGATCTTTGTTGGTTGACCACTCCTGAGGAGGGCAACAATGGTCTTGGATTTCCTCCATTTGTACAGTCTGTCTGACTGTGGATTGGTGGAGTCCAAACTCTTTAGAGATGGTTTTGTAACCTTTTCCAGCCTGATGAGCATCAACAATGCTTTTTCTGAGGTCCTCAGAAATCTCCTTTGTTCGTGCCATGATACACTTCCAAACATGTTGTGAAGATCAGACTTTGATAGATCCCTGTTCTTTAAATAAAACAGGGTGCCCACTCGCACCTGATTGTCATCCCATTGACTGAAAACACCTGACTCTAATTTCACCTTCAAATTAACTGCTAACCCTAGAGGTTCACATACTTTTGCCACGCACAGATATGTAATATTGGACAATTTTCCTCAATAAATAAATGACCAAGTTTAATATTTTTGTCTCATTTGTTTACCTGGGTTCTCTTTATCTACTTTTAGGACTTGTGTGAAAATCTGATGATGTTTTAGGTCATATTTATGCAGAAATATAGAAAATTCTAAAGGGTTCACAAAATTTCAAGCACCACTCTATTATGAATGTTGACTTCAACAACTAAAACGTTGAAACAATCAAGTAAAGAGCAGTGTTCTCTGCAGGGATTTCAAATAGGGTCACGGTGGTGTCGTGGTTAGCACTGTCGCCTCACGGCATGTTCTCTCCACAGTCCAAAGACATGCAGTTCGGTTAACGTGGGCCGGCGCACACGTATGCAGCGGCTTTCCTCTCCGATGATGAACTAAATTTCGTTGTACATTTATGCGGTGACCAAGGCATTCCAGGTATAGCGGTAAACAGGAAGTCGATGTGTGACAGACCTGAAAACCGCACACACGGTATAGAACCCCAAGCTGAAGCTCGGTACCAAATATCAAGCAGTTGTGATTTGCGGTTGCTGAGAAAAAGGGCGTTTTGGTTGCAAGTTTACATACAGGGACATGAATATCACGGCAATATGGGCTTTCAGTAATATCTTTGAACTGTTCTTTTTCGAATGGCAGAATGTACATCTACACACACAGTACTAGTCAAAAGTTTGGAAACGCCCTCTAATTCAGTGGTTTTTCATCATTTTAAAATTTTCTGAATTGTAGATTAATACTAAAGTCATCGACATTATAAAGAGAGATGTACGGAATTATTTGGTTTAAAAAAAAAAAAAAGTGTTAATCAAACCAGAATCTGTTTTATATTTTAGATTCTTCAAAGTAGGCACCTTTTGCTGAGTGCACATCTTGGCATTCTCTCAGTCAGCTTTACGAGGTAGTCACCTGGAATGGCTTTCAGTTTACAGCCGAGTTAATTTCTTGACCTCTTCATGTGTTTGAGACCATCGGCTGTGTTGTGAAGAGGTAGAGTTGGTATACAGTCAATGAATGGCCCTATTTGAGGACTGTTCTAATCCATATATTATGCCAAGAACTACTCAACTAAGTTAGCCTAGTAAACTAGACCCACCCGCCTAGCGGCCAAAAATATTTTTTGCCTAGCGAGTGGGTCTAGCCTCGCACCATATAAACAAAAACACCCCGGGCATCAAATCGTGCCCGCCAATCACAACGCAAGGTTTTTGTTTGGATTCTTTGGGCGGGCTTTTGCAGGAGTGATGACAAAGCTGCGCGACGCTAGAGAAAGCGCAACAGGAAAGATGGCTACGGCTAGTGAACAGCGTGCGTTTGACTCCGCTTTGGAATCAGTTTTAGAAGAATTAGACTTGGAGTTTTCGTTGAAACATGAGCAGGAAGAGGCTCTCCGCTCATTCCTTTTCAAGAAGGACGTTTTCGCTGTTTTGCCGACCGGCTATGGCAAAAGTCTGATCTACCAGCTGGCTCCGCTCGTAGCCAAAAGGATGGGGCTAGTTTGTGCAGTACGAAGAATTAATAAACAGCTTTGAAACATTACTTTTTGATTGTTTCTTATTTTCCCGTTATTTTAAATTTAAGGGAAATTATTTCACCAAACACCACTAAATAAAAACTCTCAAACACAGTTTAAGCAAACCCTTGAAAAACACTTGGAAAAAAAAATGTGTATGTGGTACAGACTCCAAACTTGTGGTCATTATCTCCAAACTTCTTAATATCTAGAACCTGTTTATTAATTAATACGCATTTTGAAAAATTATTTATTTCAAGGCCTCCCCCACTGCTTTCTGTTGATCTGACTACGTCACAGTCACTGTTGCGCTGATTGGTCAGAGTAGATCTCGAAGCCGCCGCCAGGCGCCGCTAAAACCGCCATTTAGAATTTGAGCCGCCGCCAGCCAATAATTTTGTAAGCCAATTTGAGCCGCTATCTAATAAAATTTGCCTGAGCCACTAAGAATTGTGTACATCAAATAATGGGTTTATCCACATCATGAGCTACAAGAAAAGTGACGCAAACATGATCAACTGTACACACTAGTAGTAACACAATAGAGACGTATAGGCATACACTGTAGAGATTTAGAACTGATATCACAGCACAGAGAGCCACCACAAGCTTGCCGTTGTGACTACCTGTCCGGCTTCCCGCCCCTCACACCGTTACCACGATACACTGGGGAACCCGGGAACCCACCCAGAGCATCAATCGACTCCGATATCGACGAGATGGCTGCATTCTTTGCCGCTGCTGAGGGAAAGTGTAAAGGTATTTTTTGTTTGTTTGTTTGCTTATTTCACATACTTCGAGATTGATAAAAAAAAAGTACTCCACCACTCTACTTTCATCATAGTAAGATAGCTGCCAGTCCTTCACTGGTCATTGCTAGTGAGAGTAGATAGCTAGATGCCTTCCTCGAACAATCCAGATTAGCTTATTATTAGCATTGAACTACAATCTTGCTAGATTTATATTTACAATGAAGTAAGAGACCAGGGGACCTGTGGTAATTTGCTATTTATTCCCCCCATTTGTTTGATCCGTTCGCCCGGATATATGCCACACAGTGACGTCCAGTATCAGCCATTTGTAGCCATAAACATTTTGGTGGCTGCAGCAGCCATTAAGGTTTTGGCTGAGTCAGCTAGCCAGCCAATAATTTCATCAGCCAGCCATTATCCTGAAAACAAACGGCTTCGGGGTCTAGGTCAGAGCGTTGGCCTATACGCACAGAGACAGTTTGAAAGACAGCGGTTTGTTCCTCCTACCCGCTTTGGAAATGTCTACGGATCGAGGCCAGACTAAATATTCACATTTAGTCTGGCTTGCCAGGCTACAACTAAGTAAAGAAAAACGACAGTCCATCATTACTTTTACCCCTTTTCCACCAAATCAGTTCCAGGGCTGGTTCGGGGCCAGTGCTGGTGCTGGTTCACAACTCGTTCAACTTGCGAGCCAGCTGAGAACCAGTTTGCTTTTTCATAGTTCGCGGTGCTAAGGGAAGCCACGCCATTACGTCGCTGTATACGTCAGTTACGTCGATACGTTTGCATAAACCTTGGCGTGAATATCGAAGCAAAAGCAACACGGAAGAAGCAGCAGCAGCAACAACAATAATAATAATGGATGACTTCGCGTTTGTACAGCTGCTGCTTCTCGTCGCTGAAAAATGGCGATCTTTGGCGGTCTTGTTATTGTTGTTGGTCTTAACAACTCCGCCCCCCCCCGCTGACATAAGCGGTTCTTTCCTCTGGCCCAGCAGAGAGCTGGTGCTAGCCTGGAACCGGTTTTTCTGGCCCCAGAGCCAGTTCTTTGTCAGTGGAAACAGAAAACCCGGTTCCAAACTAAGCCCTGGACCTGCTTTGGTGGAAAAGGGGCATTTAAGAAACGGAGGTCGGTCAGTCCGAAAAATTTCAAGAACTTTGAAAGTATCCCCAGGTGCGGTCACAAAGACCATCAAACATTATGGCTCTCATCAGGACCGCCCCAGGAAAGGAAGACCTAGGGTTCCCTCTGTTGCACAGGATAAGTTCATCAGAGTTACCAGCACCCTAGATAAGAACCCATCTAAATGCTTCAGAGTTCAAGGAGCACACACACATCTCAACATCAACTGTTCAGAGAAGACCGCGTGAATCTGGACTTTACGGTCGAACTGCTGCAAAGAAGCCACTTCTAAGGAAGAACAACAAGAGGAAGAGAATAGCTTGGGCCAAGGAACACAAGGAATGGACATTAGACCGGTGGAAATCTCTCCTTTGGTCTGACGAGTCCAAATTTGAGATTTTTGGTTCCAATCGCCATGTCTTTGTAAGACGCAGAAAAGGTGAGCGGATGGTTCCTCCACGTGTGGTTCCCACAGTGAAGTATGGAGGAGGAAATGTGATGGTATGGGGGTGCTTTGCTGGTCACACTGTTAGCGATTTATTCAAAACCGAAGGCACACTTAACCAGCATGGCTACCACAGCGTTCTGCCATCCCATCTGGTTTGCGCTTAGTGGGCCCATCATTTGTCTTTCAACAGGACAATGACCCAAAACAAACCTCTAGGCTACGTAAGGGCTATTTGACCAAGAAAGAGGGTGATGGAGTGCTTCGTCAGATGACGTGGCCTCCACAATCACCTGATCAAAACCCAATTGAGATGGTTTGGGATGAGTTGGACCGCAGAGTGAAGGCCAAGCAGCCAACGAGCGCTCAGCACCTCTGGGAACTCCTTCAAGACTGTCGGAAAACCATTTCGAGTGACGACCTCATGAAGCTGATTGAGAGAATGTCAAGAGTGTGCGAAGCTGTAATCAAAGCAAAAGGTGCCTACTTTAAAGAATCTAAAATCTAAAACATATTTTGGTTTGATTAACATTTTAAAGTTTACTAAACGATTCCTTACGTGCTGCTGCATAGTCTGGATGACTTCAGTATTAAATTTACAATGTAGGAAAATAAATAAATAAATAAATAAATAAATAAATAAGCATCGAATTTGAAGGTGTTTCCAAACTTTTGACTGGTACTGGTGCACAAGTTTTAATTTTCTTTGGGTTTTCTGAAATCAACACAGGGTCAAAAATATCCATACGCTTGCTTAGATTATTAATTCCGAGGTGCTGAAACTTCCAAAACATCTCTTAACTTCCTGCGAGTGATCATGATTGACAACAGCTGGTAGCTTCTCTGTGCCTTCATAAAAAGGGTTTGTTTACAGCGCTCATTGGACTGACCAACACACAGTAAAAATGGGAAAGTCCAAGGAGCTGAGTGCAGATCTGAGAAAGAGGATCGCAGATGTACACAACTCCGGAATGTCACTTGGAGCTGTTTCTAAACAACTGCAAGTTCTATACAGTGGGGCAAAAAAGTATTTAGTCAGTCACCAATTGTGCAAGTTCTCCCACTTAAAAAGATGAGAGAGGTCTGTAATTTTCATCATAGGTACACTTCAACTATGAGAGACAGAATGAGAAAAAAAATCCAGAAAATCACACTGATTTTTAAAGAATTTATTTGCAAATTATGGTGGAAAATAAGTATTTGGTCAATAACAAAAGTTCATCTCAATACTTTGTTATATACCCTTTGTTGGCAATGACAGAGGCCAAACGTTTTCTGTAAGCCTTCACAAGGTTTTCACACACTGTTGCTGGTATTTTGGCCCATTCCTCCATGCAGATCTCCTCTAGAGCAGTGATGTTTTGGGGCTGTCGCTGGGCAACATGGACTTTCAACTCCCTCCAAAGATTTTCTATGGGGTTGAGATCTGGAGACTGGCTAGGCCACTCCAGGACCTTGAAATGCTTCTTACGAAGCCACTCCTTCGTTGCCCGGGCAGTGGGTTTGGGATCATTGTCATGCTGAAAGACCTAGCCACGTTTCACCTTCAATGCCCTTGCTGATGGAAGGAGGTTTTCACTCAAAATCTCATGATACATGGCCCCATTCATTCTTTCCTTTACACGGATCAGTCGTCCTGGTCCCTTTGCAGAAAAACAGCCCCAAAGCATGATGTTTCCACTCCCATGCTTCACAGTAGGTATGGTGTTCTTTGGATGCAACTCAGCATTCTTTCTCCTCCAAACACAACAAGTTGAGTTTTTACCAAAAAGTTCTATTTTGGTTTCATCTGACCATATGACATTCTCCCAATCCTCTTCTGGATCATCCAAATGCTCTCTAGCAAACTTCAGACGGGCCTGGACATGTACTGGCTTAGGCAGGGGGGCACGTCTGGCACTGCAGGATTTGAGTCCCTGGTGGCGTAGTGTGTTACTGATAGTAGCCTTTGTTACTTTGGTCCCAGCTCTCTGCAGGTCATTCACTAGGTCCCCCTGTGTGGTTCTGGGATTTTTGCTCACCGTTCTTGTGATCATTTTGACCCCACGGGGTGAGATCTTGCGTGGAGCCCCAGATCGAGGGAGATTATCAGTGGTCTTGTATGTCTTCCATTTTCTAATAATTGCTCCCACAGTTGATTTCTTCACACCAAGCTGCTTTCCTATTGCAGATTCAGTCCTCCCAGCCTGGTGCAGGTCTACAATTTTGTTTCTGGTGTCCTTTGACAGCTCTTTGGTCTTGGCCATAGTGGAGTTTGGAGTGTGACTGAGGTTGTGGACAGGTGTCTTTTATACTGATAACGAGTTCAAACAGGTGCCATTAATACAGGTAACGAGTGGAGGACAGAGGAGCTTCTTAAGGAAGAAGTTACAGGTCTGTGAGAGCCAGAAATCTTGCTTGTTTGTAGGTGACCAAATACTTATTTTACCGAGGAATTTACCAATTAATTCATTAAAAATCCTACAATGTGATTTCCTGGATTCTTTCCCCCCATTCTGTCTCTCATAGTTGAAGTGTACCTATGATGAAAATTACAGGCCTCTCTCATCTTTTTAAGTGGGAGAACTTGCACAATTGGTGGCTGACTAAATACTTTTTTGCCCCACTGTATATTTATATAAAAGATATTTTGTACTAAAAATATAAAAAGTCTATGTAAAACAAATTTTAAATAAAAACTGTTTTGTTAACTTAATACCACATACCAATTTTCTCTTTTTTTTTTTTTATAAATTGGATGTCTAATGCTGTGTTCACATATATACTGGTACGAAAGTGGTACAACTGTATCGATACAAAGTATACCAGTACAGTTTAGTGCATCTGTCCACACTAGCGAGAAATGTTTGCGGTTTTCTTTCACGGTAGTTCAAATGCGCGTGCGCGAAATGTTTCCGTGGTTACCGAGTAACTTCCTTCCGAGAATATGGCGAATGAAACAACGCGTGTGTGCTTTTTGTTGTCAATGTACAGTCTGTATTTCTGGTGGTCATTTATTCAGTCCAATCGTATAAAACGCGCGAGGCAGTTGAGAAAGAAACAAAGAAAACGAATCGCCGTTCTTCACCATTTTATTCAGCGAAGACATCGATTGAGGTGTGTGACTTTGCGCATGCGCATTATATTTGTATCGATACAGAACCGCCTCATTTGTCCACACTACAGCGAAGCGCTACAGTACCGGTACGAAACCCATACAGTTATACCGCTACAGTACCGGTATAGTTGCTAGTGTGGACAGGTGTTGCGGTACGCAAGTAGTATCGTATCGGTACAAAATCCCTAGTGTGGACAGGGTATAATTGTGGAACGGTGTCACGTGATCTGATACGCCAAGTAATCGGGAATCAACTCTTTTTTTCCAGTGGAAGTTTGAGTAATTATTCAGGCACAATTTATGTACTGAAAGTCTTTTATACTTTTGCAACGGCCAAAAGATCGTTAAGGTGTCGATAATTGTAGCCGCCGCTCTAGTTACTTTTATTTTGTTTTTAGGAACATATATATCTTTCCGTATGTCAACTGTCTGGTGGTTGAGCCACGCTTAAGATGATTTGTCATGACGGACAAAGTTTTTCTGATTCCGAAAGTTGTCCAAATGACCGTTTGACCCAAAATCTTAAGCGTTAAAGCAAGTGGAGTGTGTGCACGCGTGTGGGCGCTACACCTTGAGGACCGGAACAGGTGGTTCGTGGGTTTTTTTTTTTTTTGACCAACAGAGCGAGGACGTTTTGACTGGTCCTCACTTCTTCAAAGGGCTGTTTGAGGATTAAGCATTTAGTTGTGATGGTTGAGGTCAGGGGCGAGGGACTGTATTACATCGATGAGTCCTCACAATGACAAAAGAAGTACTGTATAGTGTGTTGTATAGAGAGACCTGATCCTGGCACATGAGTTCGATTTTCTCCTCAGCGAGCATGGCCATGTCCTCTTCCTTCTCCTGCTCTCCTTGCTTCTCTGTTCCTGATGAGCTTGTGGTCTGAGACTCTGTGTCCAAGTTGATGATCTTCTCGTAGACGTGCTCCATCACCTTCCTCACCTGGAGCATGTCGCTGGCTGACAGACGGTCCCTAAAAACACCAGGGTAGTGTTAATGCACCACCAGCCACTGGACACGTGAACATGCAGGTTACTGTAATTTAAAAAAATAATAAAAAATACCCTCAAACAGTTTGAGGACATTGGAGTTTGGTTGTCTGAAGCCGAGCTCCATTTGCTCGCCACGAATGTAGTTTAGTTTTTTGAACTGTAGCTACTCTAAAGAGGACAAGCTGAAATTATTCATTTACTGCTTTAATTTTTAAAACATCTCAATCACACAATGCTCTTTTTCTTTAAGCAAAATGTTCATTAATTAACCCTTTGGTGTCGAGAGCTTCGCTGGCGAAGCTCGACAGGTTTAGAATGAGTAGGTCATGTATTTAGATGGATATCATACAAGAATGATAAACATATTGACAAACTTTATACGTTCCTGCGTGCCCACTGCTAAATAATAATAAAACTTGTCACGTTCCTCAGTCACACCGGAGTCGGAGCACTGAGCGCGCACTTACGCATTCATATAAAAGGCTATTCATGTGGTAACGACAGTCACTGTCACTCTTTTGGTTTCTCTTTCGCAGTGGGAACGCCCACCGTAAACAGGATAAAATCTGTCAGCCATAGTTTAAGCCAGGGGTTTTCAAAGTGTGGGAGGGTCAGCCCCCCCTCAGAGAGCAAATAAACAGCAGCGCCCCCGTTACAATTTTTGTTGTTGCTATACTTAATGTTCCATTCATATTTTAAAAAAAAGGGTTGCTGTACACATTTTTTTCTTTTGCACATTTTAAACATCTGTGCTTTTTGAAAAATCTTTTTTTACACATTTAACACGAGCTTTATTAAAACATCTTTTTTACACATTTTAAACATCTGTGCTTTTTAAAACCACTTTTTTTTTTACACATTTTAAACGTGCTTTTTTAAAAAAAAATTTTTACACATTTTAAACATCTGTGCTTTTTTAAAACCTTTTTTACACATTTTAAACATCTGTGCTTTTTAAAACCTTTTTTTCACACATTTCAAACATGTGCTTTTTTAAAACCTTTTTTACACATTTTAAACATCTGTGCTTTTTTAAAAACATTTTTTACACATTTTAAACATGTGCTTTTTTAAAACCTCTTTTTTACACATTTTAAACATCTGTGCTTTTTTAAAACCTCTTTTTTACACATTTTAACATCTGTGCTTTTTTAAAAAACCCTTTTTTACACATTTTAACATCTGCTTTTTTAAAAACATCTTTTTTACACATTTTAAACATCTGTGCTTTTTTAAAACATCTTTACACATTTTAAACATCTGTGCTTTTTAAAACCTCTTTAACACATTTTAAACATCTGTGCTTTTTTAAAAACTTTTTTTTACACATTTTAAACATCTGTGCTTTTTTTTAAACATCTTGTTTTACACATTTTAAACATCTGTGCTTTTTAAACCATCTTTTTTTACACATGTTAAACATCTGTGCTTTTTAAAACCTTTTTTAACACATTTTAAACATCTGTGCTTTTTTAAAAACATCTTTTTTTTTTTTTACACATTTTAAACATCTGTGCTTTTTTTTTTTTTAAACATCTTGTTTTACACATTTTAAACATCTCATAGCATCGTTAGCTAGCACCTCTTGGCAGACAACACACTGTGGCAGTGGAGCATCTTCAGATCCAGTCCATGAAAATCCAAACTTTAAAATATAGCTGCAAGCAGCAATGCGGGGCCAAGCAGTGTGACCCAGCCTAAGTTGCCATGGCAACAGAAAGAACTGACCAGGCAGTTAGTCTAAAGTTACTATGTACCAAGTTTGGGAGAAATTGGTCAAAAATTGAGGGAGGAGAAGGATTTTAATAGATTTTCACAAATTTCAAAATTTTGGAAAATCTACCTGGTGGAATATGACGCCATAGGGCGTGTTGGATTCGTTTTGACGGAAGGATTCCAGAGATAGTGGAATTTTGTTTCTGCCCAAAACGCATCATGAGATATGAGCCAAAAATCATTTTTCCTAGTTATAGCGCCCCCTAGCGGCCTATTTGGTCCAAATGTTTTGTTTTCCTTTGGGGTGGCGTGGGGCATAAAGCCACCAAGTTTCGTTAAGATACGCCAAAGGACGGCCGAGATATGAGCACACTTCCTGATTGGCGTCTGCGCATCCAATTTTGATTGGATGCCACGGCCAAACGCATAAGAAATTCTAAAAACCGGGTAAGTTTCTTGTGCAGCTTAGTCCATCCTTGCCATGTACCAAGTTTGGGAAAAATTGGTCAAAAATTGAGGGAGGAGAAACATTTTAATTGATTTTCACAAAATTCAAAATGGCGGAAAATCTACCAGGTGGAATATGACGAAACAGGGCGCGTTGGATTCGGTCTGAAGGAACGATTCCAGCGATACAAAGATTTTGACGATCAGACCTATGGTTCAAAAGTAACAAGCAGAAATGTACCTGCGACTTTGACCCGTTGGTGGCGCTAGAGAGTTTGATGTGGTGAGTTGAAATTTGGTGACAAAAACCTTGAGACAGCCTAGAATCAGTGTGCCAAATTTCACAATCTCTCGTCATATGGTTCTATGGGTTGCCATAGAATTTCATTGATTTTAACAAAATTCAAAATCGCGGAAAATCCTCAAGGCAGAATATGACGTCATAGGGTGCGATAGATTCGTCTTGACCCAAGGATTCCAGAGATAGTGGAATTTTGTTTCTGCCCCAAACGCATCATGAGATATGAGACAAAAGTCATCTTTCCTAGTTATTGCGCCCCCTAGCAGCCAATTTGTTCCAATTTTTTTGTGTTCCTTCAGGGAGGGGTGGGGCATAATGTCACCAAGTTTTGTTAAGATACGCCAAAGGGCGGCCGAAATATGAGCACACTTCCTGTTTGGCGTCTGCGCAGCCAATTTTGATTGGCTGCCACGGCCAAACGCTTATGAAATTCTAAAATCCGGGTAAGTTTCTTGTGCAGCTTAGTCCAAAGTTGCCATCTACCAAGTTTGGGAGAAATTGGTCAAAAATTGAGGGAGGAGAAGCATTTTAAGTGATTTTCACAAAATTCAAAATGGCGGGAAAACTATATGGGCGGAAAATGACGTCATGGGGTGCTTTGGATTCGTCTTGACCCAAGGATTCCAGGGATACCAAGTTTTTGAAAATCGGACCAACGGTTCAAAAGTTACAAGCAGAAATGTACCTGCAACTTTGACCTGCTGGTGGCGCTAGAGGGTTGGGGGTCAGGACCTAAAAATTGTTGTGGGGAATGCTGAGACTGTCTCGAATGTGTGTGCCAAATTTGAGCATTTTCCTACATACGGTTCTATGGGCTGCCATAGACATCCCTAAGGAGAAAGTTGAATTGTCTATAATAATAATAATAAATATAGCTGCAAGCAGCAATGCGGGGCCAAGCAGCGTGACCCAGCCTAAGTTGCCAAGGCAACAGAAAGAACTGACCAGGCAGACGGTCAGAGGCACGCACGGGAAGTGTTTACAAGCAGAAATGTACCACCAACCAGATGGATAGAGGCATGCACGGCTTCACCGTCAAAATCGATTGACTGTGATGGCTGAAATTACTTCAAGGATACTAGGTGTGCGCGTGTGTGTGTGCAAAAAGACTGCTGAGATATGAGCTCAATGATATATGAGCCAAAATACATTTTGGAAAGTTATAGCGCCCCCTAATGGCCAATGTGCACCAAATGAGGTACGGGACCTTTTGGAGGGGTGGGGCATAATCCCACCAAGTTTGGTTAAGAAAGGTCAAAGGGCTGCCGAGATATGAGCACACTTCCTGTTTCACATCTGCACGGCCAAATTTGATTGGCCGCCACAGCCAAACGCTTACGAAATTCAAAAAACCGGGTAAGTTTTATGTGCAGCTTAATCCAAAGTTGCCATATACCAAGTTTAGAAGGAATTGGTCAAAAATTGAAGGAGGAGAAGCATTTTAATTGATTTTCACAAAATTCAAAATGGCGGAAAATATACAAGGGGGAATATGACGTCATAGGGTGCGTTGGATTCGTGTTGACCCACGGATCCCATGGATACTTAGATTTTGACGATCAGAAGTACGGATCAAAAGTAACAAGCAGAAACGTACCTGTAACTTTGACCTGTTGGTGGCGCTAGAGAGTTTGAGGTGGTGAGCTGAAATTTGCTGACAAGACCCTTGAGACAGCCTAGAATCAGTGTGCCAAATTTGAAAACCTCTAGTCAGACGGTTCTATGGGTTGCCATAGAATTTCATTGATTTTAACAAAAATCAAAATGGCGGAAAATCCTCAAGGCAGAATATGACGTCATAGGGTGCGATAGATTCGACTTGACGCAAGGATTCCAGAGGCAGTGGAATTTTGTTTCTACCCAAAAGGCATCATGAGATATGAGCCAAAAGTCATTTTTCCTAGTTATAGCGCCCCCTAGCAGCCAATTTGTTCCAAATTTTTTGTGGCCCTTTTTGGATGGGTGGGGCATAATGCCACCAAGTTTCGTTAAGATACTCCAAAGTGCGGCCGAGATATGAGCACACTTCCTGTTTGGCGTCTGCGCAGCCAACTTTGATTGGCTGCCACGGGCAAACGCTTATGAAATTCTAAAAACCGGGTAAGTTTCTAGTGCAGCTTTGTCCAAAGTTGCCATTTACCAAGTTTGGGAGAAATTGGTCCAAAATTGAGGGAGGAGAAGCATTTTAATTGATTTTCACAAAATTCAAAATGGCGGGAAAACTATATGGGCGGAAAATGACGTCATGGGGTGCTTTGGATTCGTCTTGACCCAAGGATTCCAGGGATACCAAGTTTTTAAAAATCGGACCAACGGTTCAAAAGTTACAAGCAGAAATGTACCTGCAACTTTGACCTGCTGGTGGCGCTAGAGGGTTGGGGGTCGGGACCTAGAATTTGTTGTGGAGAATCATGAGACTGTCCAGAATGTGTGTGCCAAATTTGAGCATTTTCCTATGTATGGTTCTATGGGCTGCCATAGACATCCCTAAGGAGAAAGTTGAATTGTCTATAATAATAATAATAATAATAATAATAATAATAAGAAAACCGACAAACTCATTAGGGGCCTTCGCCAGCTTCGCTGCTTGGCCCCTAAATATAGCTGCAAGCAGCAATCCGGGGCCAAGCAGTGTGACCCAGCCTAAGTTGCCATGGCAACAGAAACTACTGACCAGGCAGACGGTCATAGGCACGCACAGGAAGTGTTTACAAGCAGGAATGTACCTCCAACCAGACGGTTAGAGGCATGCACGGCTTCACCGTCAAATTCGATTGACTGTGATGGCTGAAATTACTTCCAGTGTACTAGGTGTGTGTTTGTGTGTGTGTGTGTCTGTGCTAAAAGACTGCTGAGATATGAGCTCAATGATGTAAGAGCCAAAACACATTTTGGAAAGTTATAGCGCCCCCTAATGGCCAATGTGCACCAAATGTGGTATGGGCCATTTTGGAGGGGTGGTGCATAATCCCACCAAGTTTGGTTAAGAAAGGTCAAAGGGCTGCCGAGATATGAGCACACTTCCTGTTTCGCGTCTGCACAGCCAAATTTGATTGGCAGCCACGGCCAAACGCTTATGAAATTCGAAAAACCGGGTAAGTTTTTAGTGCAGCTTAGTCCAAAGTTGCCATGTACCAAGTTTGGAAGGAATTGGTCAAAAATTGAGGGAGGAGAAGCATTTTAATTGATTTTCACAAAATTCAAAATGGCGGAAAATATACCAGGCGGAATATGACGCCATAGGGTGCGTTGGATTCGGGTTGACCCAAGGATTGCAGCCATACTAAGATTTTGACGATCAGACATACGGTTCAAAAGTAACAAGCAGAAATGTACTTGCAACTTTGACCTGTTGTTGGCGCTAGAGAGTTTGAGATGCTGAGTTGAAATTTGCTGACAAGAACCGTGAGGCAGCCTAGAATCAGTGTGCCAAATTTGAAAACCTGTCGTCAGACGGTTCTATGGGTTTCCATAGAATTTCATTGATTTTAACAAAATTCAAAATGGCGGAAAATCCTCAAGGCAGAATATGACGTCATAGGGTGCGATAGATTCGACTTGAGCCAAGGATTCCATAGGCAGTGGAATTTTGTTTCTAGCCAAAACGCATCATGAGATATGAGCCAAAAGACATTTTTCCTAGTTATAGCGCCCCCTAGCAGCCAATTTGTTCCAAATTTTTTGGGGTCCTTCATCGAGGGGTATGGCATAAACTCACCAAGTTTCGTTAAGATACGCCAAAGGGCGGCCGAAATATGAGCACACTTCCTGTTTGGCGTCTGCGCCGCCAATTTTGATTGGCTGCCACGGCCAAACGCTTATGAAATTCTAAAAACCGGGTAAGTTTCTTGTGCAGCTTAGTCCAAAGTTGCCATCTACCAAGTTTGGGAGAAATTGGTCCAAAATTGAGGGAGGAGAAGCATTTTAAGTGATTTTCACAAAATTCAAAATGGCGGGAAAACTATATGGGCGGAAAATGACGTCATGGGGTGCTTTGGATTCGTCTTGACCCAAGGATTCCAGGGCTACCAAGTTTTTGAAAATCGGACCAACGGTTCAAAAGTTACAAGCAGAAATGTACCTGCAACTTTGACCTGCTGGTGGCGCTAGAGGGTTGGGGCTGGGGACCTAAAAATTGTTGTGGGGAATGCTGAGACTGTCTCCAATGTGTGTGCCAAATTTGAGCATTTTCCTATGTGTGGTTCTATGGGCTGCCATTGACTTCCCATAGGAGAAGAAAGTTGAATAATAAATATAGCTGCAAGCAGCAATGCGGGGCCAAGCAGATTGACCCAGCCTAAGTTGCCATGGCAACAGAAAGAACTGACCAGGCAGACGGTCATAGGCACGCACAGGAAGTGTTTACAAGCAGAAATGTACCTCCAACCAGATGGTTAGAGGCATGCACGGCTTCACCGTCAAATTCGATTGACTGTGATGGCTGAAATTACTTCAAGTTTACTAGGTGTGTGTGTGTGTGTGTGTGTGTGTGTGTGTGTGCTAAAAGACTGCTGAGATATGAGCTCAATTATATATGAGCCAAAACACATTTTGGAAAGTTATAGCACCCCCTAATGGCCAAAGTGCACCAAATGTGGTATGGGCACTTATGGAGGGGTGGGGCATAATCCCACCAAGTTTGGTTAAGAAAGATCAAAGGGCTGCCGAGATATGAGCACACGTCCTGTTTCGCGTCTGCACATCCAAGTTTGATTGGCAGCCACGGCCAAACGCTTATGAAATTCGAAAAACCGGGTAAGTTTTTTGTGCAGCTTAGTGCAACGTTGCCATCTACCAAGTTTGGAAGGAATTGGTCAAAAATTGAGGGAGGAGAAGCATTTTAATTGATTTTCACATAATTCAAAATCGCGGAAAATATACAAGGCGGAATATGACGGCATAGGATGCGTTGGATTCGTTTTGACCCAAGGATTCCAGCGATACACAGATTTTGACGATCAGACATACGGTTCAAAAGTAACAAGCAGAAATGTACATGCAACTTTGGCCTGTTGTTGGCGCTAGAGAGTTTGAGGTGGTGAGTTGAAATTTGCTGACAAGAACCTTGAGCCAGCCTAGAATCAGTGTGCCAAATTTGAAAACCTGTCGTCAGACGGTTCTATGGGTTTCCATAGAATTTCATTGATTTTAACAAAATTCAAAATGGCGGAAAATCCTCAAGGCAGAATATGACGTCATAGGGTGCGATAGATTCGTCTTGACCCAAGGATTCCATAGGCAGTAGAATTTTGTTTCTAGCCAAAACGCATCATGAGATATGAGCCAAAAGACATTTTTCCTAGTTATAGCGCCCCCTAGCAGCCAATTTGTTCCAAATTCTTTGGGGTCCTTCAGGGAGGGGTGGGGCATAAACCCACCAAGTTTCGTTAAGATACGCCAAAGGGCGGCCGAAATATGAGCACACTTCCTGTTTGGCGTCTGCGCCTCCAATTTTGATTGGCTGCCACGGCCAAACGGTTATGAAATTCTAAAAACCGGGTAAGTTTCTTGTGGCGCTTAGTCCAAAGTTGCCATCTACCAAGTTTGGGAGAAATTGGTCCAAAATTGAGGGAGGAGAAGCATTTTAATTGATTTTCACATAATTCAAAATGGCGGGAAAACTATATGGGCGGAAAATGACGTCATGGGGTGCTTTGGATTCGTCTTGACCCAAGGATTCCAGGGATACCAAGTTTTTGAAAATCGGACCAACGGTTCAAAAGTTACAAGCAGAAATGTACCTGCAACTTTGACCTGCTGGTGGCGCTAGAGGGTTGGGGGTGGGGACCTAAAAATTGTTGTGCGGAATGCTGAGACTGTCTAGAATGTGTGTGCCAAATTTGAGCATTTTCCTATGTGTGGTTCTATGGGCTGCCATTGACATCCCATAGGAGAAGAAAGTTGAATAATAAATATAGCTGCAAGCAGCAATGCGGGGCCAAGCAGTGTGACCCAGCCTAAGTTGCCATGGCAACAGAAAGAACTGTCCAGGCAGACGGTCATAGGCACGCACAGGAAGTGTTTACAAGCAGAAATGTACCTCCAACCAGATGGGTAGAGGCATGCACGGCTTCACCGTCAAATTCGATTGAGTGTGATGGCTGAAATTACTTCAAGTGTACTAGGTGTGTGTGTGTGTGTGTGTGTGTGTGTGTGTGTGTGTGTGTGTGCTAAAAGACTGCTGAGATATGAGCTCAATTATATATGAGCCAAAAGACATTTTGGAAAGTTATAGCGCCCCCTAATGGCCAAAGTGCACCAAATGTGGTATGGGCACTTATGGAGGGGTGGGGCATAATCCCACCAAGTTTGGTTAAGAAAGATCAAAGGGCTGCCGAGATATGAGCACACGTCCTGTTTCGCGTCTGCACATCCAAGTTTGATTGGCAGCCACGGCCAAACGCTTATGAAATTCGAAAAACCGGGTAAGTTTTTTGTGCAGCTTAGGGCAACGTTGCCATCTACCAAGTTTGGAAGGAATTGTTCAAAAATTGAGGGAGGAGAAGCATTTTAATTGATTTTCACATAATTCAAAATGGCGGAAAATATACAAGGCGGAATATGACGGCATAGGATGCGTTGGATTCGTTTTGACCCAAGGATTCCAGCGATACACAGATTTTGACGATCAGACATACTGTTCAAAAGTAACAAGCAGAAATGTACATGCAACTTTGGCCTGTTGTTGGCGCTAGAGAGTTTGAGGTGGTGAGTTGAAATTTGCTGACAAGAACCTTGAGCCAGCCTAGAATCAGTGTGCCAAATTTGAAAACCTGTCGTCAGACGGTTCTATGGGTTTCCATAGAATTTCATTGATTTTAACAAAATTCAAAATGGCGGAAAATCCTCAAGGCAGAATATGACGTCATAGGGTGCGATAGATTCGTCTTGACGCAAGGATTCCATAGGCAGTGGAATTTTGTTTCTAGCCAAAACGCATCATGAGATATGAGCCAAAAGACATTTTTCCTAGTTATAGCGCCCCCTAGCAGCCAATTTGTTCCAAATTCTTTGGGGTCCTTCATGGAGGGGTGGGGCATAACCCCACCAAGTTTCGTTAAGATACGCCAAAGGGCGGCCGAAATATGAGCACACTTCCTGTTTGGCGTCTGCGCCTACAATTTTGATTGGCTGCCACGGCCAAACGCTTATGAAATTCTAAAAACCGGGTAAGTTTCTTGTGGAGCTTAGTCCAAAGTTGCCATCTACCAAGTTTGGGAGAAATTGGTCCAAAATTGAGGGAGGAGAAGCATTTTAATTGATTTTCACAAAATTCAAAATGGCGGGAAAACTATATGGGCGGAAAATGACGTCATGGGGTGCTTTGGATTCGTCTTGGCCCAAGGATTCCAGGGATACCAAGTTTTTGAAAATCGGACCAACGGTTCAAAAGTTACAAGCAGAAATGTACCTGCAACTTTGACCTGCTGGTGGCGCTAGAGGGTTGGGGGTGGGGACCTAAAAATTGTTGTGGGGAATGCTGAGACTGTCTAGAATGTGTGTGCCAAATTTGAGCATTTTCCTATGTGTGGTTCTATGGGCTGCCATTGACATCCCATAGGAGAAGAAAGTTGAATAATAATAATAATAAATATAGCTGCAAGCAGCAATGCAGGGCCAAGCAGCGTGACCCAGCCTAAGTTGCCATGGCAACAGAAAGAACTGACCAGGCAGACGATCAGAGGCACGCACAGGAAGTGTTTACAAGCAGAAATGTACCTCCAACCAGATGGGTAGAGGCATGCACGGCGTCACCATCAAAATCGATTGACTGTGATGCCTGAAATTACTTCAAGTTTACTAGGTGTGTGTGTGTGCTAAGAGACTGCTGAGATATGAGCTCAATGATATATGATCCTAAATACATTTTGGAAAGTTATAGCGCCCCCTAATGGCCAATGTGCACCAAATGTGGTATGGGACCTTTTGGAGGGGTGGGGCATAATCCCACCAAGTTTGGTTAAGAAAGGTCAAATGGCTGCCAAGATATGACCACACTTCCTGTTTCACATCTGCACGGCCAAATTTGATTGGCCGCCACGGCCAAACGCTTATGAAATTCGAAAAACCGGGTAAGTTTTATGTGCAGCTTAGTCCAAAGTTGCCATGTACCAAGCTTGGAAGGAATTGGTCAAAGATTGAGGGAGGAGAAGCATTTTAATTGATTTTCACAAAATTCAAAATGGCGGAAAATATACCAGGCGGAATATGACGCCATAGGGTGCGTTGGATTCGGGTTGACCCAAGGATCCCATAGATACTTAGATTTTGACGATCAGAAGTACAGTTCAAAAGTAACAAGCAGAAATGTACCTGCAACTTTGACCTATTGGTGGCGCTAGACAGTTTGAGATGATGAGTTGAAATTTGCTGACAAGAACCTTGAGGCAGCCTAGAATCAGTGTGCCAAATTTGAAAACCTCTACTCAGACAGTTCTATGGGTTGCCATAGAATTTCATTGATTTTAACAAAATTCAAAATGGCGGAAAATCCTCAAGGCAGAATATGACGTCATAGGGTGCGATAGATTCGTCTTGACCCAAGGATTCCAGAGATAGTGGAATTTTGTTTCTACCCCAAACGCATCATGAGATATGAGCCAAAAGTCATTTTTCCTAGTTATAGCGCCCCCTAGCAGCCAATTTGTTCCAATTTTTTTCTGTTCCTTCATGCAGGGGTGGGGCATAATCTCACCAAGTTTCGTTAAGATACGCCAAAGGGCGGCCGAAATATGAGCACACTTCCTGTTTGGCGTCTGCGCAGCCAAATTTGATTGGCTGCCACGGCCAAACGCTTATGAAATTCTAAAATCCGGGTAAGTTTCTTGTGCACCTTAGTCCCCAGTTGCCATCTACCAAGTTTGGGAGAAATTTGTCAAAAATTGAGGGAGGAGAAGCATTTTAAGTGATTTTCACAAAATTCAAAATGGCGGGAAAACTATATGGGCGGAAAATGACGTCATGGGGTGCTTTGGATTCGTCTTGACCCAAGGATTCCAGGGATACCAAGTTTTTGAAAATCGGACCAACGGTTCAAAAGTTACAAGCAGAAATGTACCTGCAACTTTGACCTGCTGGTGGCGCTAGAGGGTTGGGGGTCGGGACCTAAAAATTGTTATGGGGAATGCTGAGACTGTCTCAAATGTGTGTGCCAAATTTGAGCATTTTCCTATGTGTGGCTCTATGGGCTGCCATTGACTTCCCATAGGAGAAGAAAGATGAATAATAATAATAATAATAATAATAATAAGAAAACCGACAAACTCATTAGGGGCCTTCGCCAGCTTCGCTGCTTGGCCCCTAATAATAATAATAAGAAAACCGACAAACTCATTAGGGGCCTTCGCCAGCTTCGCTGCTTGGCCCCTAATAATAATAATAATAAATATAGCTGCAAGCAGCAATGCGGGGCCAAGCAGGGTGACCCAGCCTAAGTTGCCATGGCAACAGAAAGAACTGACCAGGCAGACGGTCATAGGCACGCACAGGAAGTGTTTACAAGCAGAAATGTACCTCCAACCAGATGGTTAGAGGCATGAACGGCTTCACCGTCAAATTCGATTGACTGTGATGGTTGAAATTACTTCAAGTGTACTAGGTGTGTGTGTGTGTGTGTGTGTGTGTGTGTGTGTGTGTGTGTGTGTGCTAAAAGACTGCTGAGATATGAGCTCAATTAAATATGAGCCAAAACACATTTTGGAAAGTTATAGCGCCCCCTAATGGCCAACGTGCACCAAATGTGGTATGGGCACTTATGGAGGGGTGGGGCATAATCCCACCAAGTTTGGTTAAGAAAGGTCAAAGGGCTGCCGAGATATGAGCACACGTCCTGTTTCGCGTCTGCACATCCAAGTTTGATTGGCAGCCACGGCCAAACGCTTAAGAAATTCGAAAAACCGGGTAAGTTTTTTGTGCAGCTTAGTGCAACGTTGCCATCTACCAAGTTTGGAAGGAATTGGTCAAAAATTGAGGGAGGAGAAGCATTTTACTTGATTTTCACATAATTCAAAATGTCGGAAAATATACAAGGCGGAATATGACGGCATAGGATGCGTTGGATTCGTTTTGACCCAAGGATTCCAGCGATACACAGATTTTGACGATCAGACATACAGTTCAAAAGTAACAAGCAGAAATGTACATGCAACTTTGGCCTGTTGTTGGCGCTAGAGAGTTTGAGGTGCTGAGTTGAAATTTGCTGACAAGAACCTTGAGCCAGCCTATAATCAGTGTGCCAAATTTGAAAACCTGTCGTCAGACGGTTCTATGGGTTTCCATAGAATTTCATTGATTTTAACAAAATTCAAAATGGCGGAAAATCCTCAAGGCAGAATATGACGTCATAGGGTGCGCTAGATTCGTCTTGACCCAAGGATTCCATAGGCAGTGGAATTTTGTTTCTAGCCAAAACGCATCATGAGATATGAGCCAAAAGACATTTTTCCTAGTTATAGCGCCCCCTAGCAGCCAATTTGTTCCAAATTCTTTCGGGTCCTTCATGGAGGGGTGGGGCATAATCCCACCAAGTTTCGTTAAGATATGCCAAAGGGCGGCCGAAATATGAGCACACTTCCTGTTTGGCGTCTGCGCCTCCAATTTTGATTGGCTGCCACGGCCAAACGCTTATGAAATTCTAAAAACCGGGTAAGTTTCTTGTGGAGCTTAGTCCAAAGTTGCCATCTACCAAGTTTGGGAGAAATTGGTCCAAAATTGAGGGAGGAGAAGCATTTTAATTGATTTTCACAAAATTCAAAATGGTGGGAAAACTATATGGGCGGAAAATGACGTCATGGGGTGCTTTGGATTCGTCTTGACCCAAGGATTCCAGGGATACCAAGTTTTTGAAAATCGGACCAACGGTTCAAAAGTTACAAGCAGAAATGTACCTGCAACTTTGACCTGCTGGTGGCGCTAGAGGGTTGGGGGTGGGGACCTAAAAATTGTTGTGGGGAATGCTGATACTGTCTCGAATGTGTGTGCCAAATTTGAGCATTTTCCTATGTGTGGTTCTATGGGCTGCCATTGACATCCCATAGGAGAAGAAAGTTGAATAATAATAATAATAATAATAATAATAAGAAAACCGACAAACTCATTAGGGGCCTTCGCCAGCTTCGCTGCTTGGCCCCTAATAATAATAATAATAATAAGAAAACCGACAAACTCATTAGGGGCCTTCGCCAGCTTCGCTGCTTGGCCCCTAAATATAGCTGCAAGCAGCAATGCGGGGCCAAGCAGTGTGACCCAGCCTAAGTTGCCATGGCAACAGAAAGAACTGACCAGGCAGACAGTTAGTCTAAAGTTACTATGTACCAAGTTTGGGAGAAATTGGTCAAAAATTGAGGGAGGAGAAGGATTTTAATAGATTTTCACAAATTTCAAAATTTTGGAAAATCTACCTGGTGGAATATGACGCCATAGGGCGTGTTGGATTCGTTTTGACGGAAGGATTCCAGAGATAGTGGAATTTTGTTTCTGCCCAAAACGCATCATGAGATATGAGCCAAAAATCATTTTTCCTAGTTATAGCGCCCCCTAGCGGCCTATTTGGTCCAAATGTTTTGTTTTCCTTTGGGGTGGCGTGGGGCATAAAGCCACCAAGTTTCGTTAAGATACGCCAAAGGACGGCCGAGATATGAGCACACTTCCTGATTGGCGTCTGCGCATCCAAATTTGATTGGATGCCACGGCCAAACGCATAAGAAATTCTAAAAACCGGGTAAGTTTCTTGTGCAGCTTCGTCCATCCTTGCCAACTACCAAGTTTGGGAAAAATTGGTCAAAAATTGAGGGAGGAGAAGCATTTTAATTGATTTTCACAAAATTCAAAATGGCGGAAAATCTACCAGGTGGAATATGACGAGACAGGGAGCGTTGGATTCGGACTGAAGGAACGATTCCAGCGATACTAAGCTTTTGACGATCAGACCTATGGTTCAAAAGTAACAAGCAGAAATGTACCTGCGACTTTGACCCGTTGGTGGCGCTAGAGAGTTTGATGTGGTGAGTTGAAATTTGGTGACAAGAACCTTGAGACAGCCTAGAATCAGTGTGCCAAATTTGAATACCTCTCGTCTGACGGTTCTATGGGTTGCCATAGAATTTCATTGATTTTAACAAAATTCAAAATGGCGGAAAATCCTCAAGGCAGAATATGACGTCATAGGGTGCGATAGATTCGTCTTGACCCAAGGATTCCAGAGATAGTGGAATTTTGTTTCTGCCCCAAACGCATCATGAGATATGAGCCAAAAGACATTTTTCCTAGTTATAGCGCCCCCTAGCAGCCAATTTGTGCCAATTTTTTTGTGTTCCTTCCGGGAGGGGTGGGGCATAATCTCACCAAGTTTCGTTAAGATACGCCAAAGGGCGGCTGAAATATGAGCACACTTCCTGTTTGGCGTCTGCGCAGCCAAATTTGATTGGCTGCCACGGCCAAACGCTTATGAAATTCTAAAATCCGGGTAAGTTTCTTGTGCAGCTTAGTCCACAGTTGCCATCTACCAAGTTTGGGAGAAATTGCTCAAAAATTGAGGGAGGAGAAGCATTTTAAGTGATTTTCACAAAATTCAAACTGGCGGGAAAACTATATGGGCGGAAAATGACGTCATGGGGTGCTTTGGATTCGTCTTGACCCAAGGATTCCAGGGATACCAAGTTTTTGAAAATCGGACCAACGGTTCAAAAGTTACAAGCAGAAATGTACCTGCAACTTTGACCTGCTGGTGGCGCTAGAGGGTTGGGGGTCGGGACCTAAAAATTGTTGTGGGGAATGCTGAGACTGTCTAGAATGTGTGTGCCAAATTTGAGCATTTTCCTACATACGGTTCTATGGGCTGCCATAGACATCCCTAAGGAGAAAGTTGAATTGTCTATAATAATAATAATAAATATAGCTGCAAGCAGCAATGCGGGGCCAAGCAGTGTGACCCAGCCTAAGTTGCCATGGCAACAGAAAGAACTGACCAGGCAGACGGTCATACGCACGCACAGGAAGTGTTTACAAGCAGAAATGTACCTCCAACCAGATGGTTAGAGGCATGCACGGCTTCACCGTCAAATTCGATTGACTGTGATGGCTGAAATTACTTCAAGTGTACTAGGTGTGTGTGTGTGTGTGTGTGTGTGTGTGTGTGTGTGTGTGCTAAAAGACTGCTGAGATATGAGCTCAATTATATATGAGCCAAAACACATTTTGGAAAGTTATAGCGCCCCCTAATGGCCAAAGTGCACCAAATGTGGTATGGGCACTTATGGAGGGGTGGGGCATAATCCCACCAAGTTTGGTTAAGAAAGATCAAAGGGCTGCCGAGAAATGAGCACACGTCCTGTTTCGCGTCTGCACATCCAAGTTTGATTGGCAGCGACGGCCAAACGCTTAGGAAATTCTAAAAACCGGGTAAGTTTTTTGTGCAGCTTAGTGCAACGTTGCCATCTACCAAGTTTGGAAGGAATTGGTCAAAAATTGAGGGAGGAGAAGCATTTTAATTGATTTTCACATAATTCAAAATGGCGGAAAATATACAAGGCGGAATATGACGGCATAGGATGCATTGGATTCGTTTTGACCCAAGGATTCCAGCGATACACAGATTTTGACGATCAGACATACGTTTCAAAAGTAACAAGCAGAAATGTACATGCAACTTTGGCCTGTTGTTGGCGCTAGAGAGTTTGAGGTGGTGAGTTGAAATTTGCTGACAAGAACCTTGAGCCAGCCTAGAATCAGTGTGCCAAATTTGAAAACCTGTCGTCAGACGGTTCTATGGGTTTCCATAGAATTTCATTGATTTTAACAAAATTCAAAATGGCGGAAAATCCTCAAGGCAGAATATGACGTCATAGGGTCCGATAGATTCGTCTTGACCCAAGGATTCCATAGGCAGTGGAATTTTGTTTCTAGCCAAAACGCATCATGAGATATGAGCCAAAAGACATTTTTCCTAGTTATAGCGCCCCCTAGCAGCCAATATGTTCCAAATTCTTTGGGGTCCTTCATGGAGGGGTGGGGCATAAACCCACCAAGTTTCGTTAAGATACGCCAAAGGGCGGCCGAAATATGAGCACACTTCCTGTTTGGCGTCTGCGCCTCCAATTTTGATTGGCTGCCACGGCCAAACGCTTATGAAATTCTAAAAACCGGGTAAGTTTCTTGTGGAGCTTAGTCCAAAGTTGCCATCTACCAAGTTTGGGAGAAATTGGTCCAAAATTGAGGGAGGAGAAGCATTTTAATTGATTTTCACAAAATTCAAAATGGCGGGAAAACTATATGGGCGGAAAATGACGTCATGGGGTGCTTTGGATTCGTCTTGACCCAAGGATTCCAGGGATACCAAGTTTTTGAAAATCGGACCAACGGTTCAAAAGTTACAAGCAGAAATGTACCTGCAACTTTGACCTGCTGGTGGCGCTAGAGGGTTGGGGGTGGGGACCTAAAAATTGTTGTGGGGAATGCTGAGACTGTCTAGAATGTGTGTGCCAAATTTGAGCATTTTCCTATGTGTGGTTCTATGGGCTGCCATTGACATCCCATAGGAGAAGAAAGTTGAATAAATATAGCTGCAAGCAGCAATGCGGGGCCAAGCAGCGTGACCCAGACTAAGTTGCCATGGCAACAGAAAGAACTGACCAGGCAGACGGTCATAGGCACGCACAGGAAGTGTTTACAAGCAGAAATGTACCTCCAACCAGATGGTTAGAGGCATGCACGGCTTCACCGTCAAATTCGATTGACTGTGATGGCTGAAATTACTTCAAGTGTACTAGGTGTGTGTGTGTGTGTGTGTGTGTGCTAAAAGACTGCTGAGATATGAGCTCAATTATATATGAGCCAAAACACATTTTGGAAAGTTATAGCGCCCCCTAATGGCCAAAGTGCACCAAATGTGGTATGGGCACTTATGGAGGGGTGGGGCATAATCCCACCAAGTTTGGTTAAGAAAGATCAAAGGGCTGCCGAGAAATGAGCACACGTCCTGTTTCGCGTCTGCACATCCAAGTTTGATTGGCAGGCACGGCCAAACGCTTATGAAATTCGAAAAACCGGGTAAGTTTTTTGTGCAGCTTAGTGCAACGTTGCCATCTACCAAGTTTGGAAGGAATTGGTCAAAAATTGAGGGAGGATAAGCATTTTAATTGATTTTCACATAATTCAAAATGGCGGAAAATATACAAGGCGGAATATGACGGCATAGGATGCTTTGGATTCGTTTTGACCCAAGGATTCCAGCGATACACAGATTTTGACGATCAGACATACGGTTCAAAAGTAACAAGCAGATATGTACATGCAACTTTGGCCTGTTGTTGGCGCTAGAGAGTTTGAGGTGGTGAGTTGAAATTTGCTGACAAGAACCTTGAGCCAGCCTAGAATCAGTGTGCCAAATTTGAAAACCTGTCGTCAGACGGTTCTATGGGTTTCCATAGAATTTCATTGATTTTAACAAAATTCAAAATGGCGGAAAATTCTCAAGGCAGAATATGACGTCATAGGGTCCGATAGATTCGTCTTGACCCAAGGATTCCATAGGCAGTGGAATTTTGTTTCTAGCCAAAACGCATCATGAGATATGAGCCAAAAGACTTTTTTCCTAGTTATAGCGCCCCCTAGCAGCCAATTTGGTCCAAATTCCTTGGGGTCCTTCATGGAGGGGTGGGGCATAAACCCACCAAGTTTCGTTAAGATACGCCAAAGGGCGGACGAAATATGAGCACACTTCCTGTTTGGCGTCTGCGCCTCCAATTTTGATTGGCTGCCACGGCCAAACGCTTATGAAATTCTAAAAACCGGGTAAGTTTCTTGTGGAGCTTAGTCCAAAGTTGCCATCTACCAAGTTTGGGAGAAATTGGTCCAAAATTGAGGGAGGAGAAGCATTTTAATTGATTTTCACAAAATTCAAAATGGCGGGAAAACTATATGGGCGGAAAATGACGTCATGGGGTGCTTTGGATTCGTCTTGACCCAAGGATTCCAGGGATACCAAGTTTTTGAAAATCGGACCAACGGTTCAAAAGTTACAAGCAGAAATGTACCTGCAACTTTGACCTGCTGGTGGCGCTAGAGGGTTGGGGGTGGGGACCTAAAAATTGTTGTGGGGAATGCTGAGACTGTCTAGACTGTGTGTGCCAAATTTGAGCATTTTCCTATGTGTGGTTCTATGGGCTGCCATTGACATCCCATAGGAGAAGAAAGTTGAATAATAATAATAATAATAATAATAAATATAGCTGCAAGCAGCAATGCGGGGCCAAGCAGCGTGACCCAGACTAAGTTGCCATGGCAACAGAAAGAACTGACCAGGCAGACGGTCATAGGCACGCACAGGAAGTGTTTACAAGCAGAAATGTACCTCCAACCAGATGGTTAGAGGCATGCACGGCTTCACCGTCAAATTCGATTGACTGTGATGGCTGAAATTACTTCAAGTGTACTAGGTGTGTGTGTGTGTGTGTGTGTGTGTGTGTGTGTGTGTGTGTGTGTGTGCTAAAAGACTGCTGAGATATGAGCTCAATTATATATGAGCCAAAACACATTTTGGAAAGTTATAGCGCCCCCTAATGGCCAAAGTGCACCAAATGTGGTATGGGCACTTATGGAGGGGTGGGGCATAATCCCACCAAGTTTGGTTAAGAAAGATCAAAGGGCTGCCGAGAAATGAGCACACGTCCTGTTTCGCGTCTGCACATCCAAGTTTGATTGGCAGGCACGGCCAAACGCTTATGAAATTCGAAAAACCGGGTAAGTTTTTTGTGCAGCTTAGTGCAACGTTGCCATCTACCAAGTTTGGAAGGAATTGGTCAAAAATTGAGGGAGGAGAAGCATTTTAATTGATTTTCACATCATTCAAAATGGCGGAAAATATACAAGGCGGAATATGACGGCATAGGATGCGTTGGATTCGTTTTGACCCAAGGATTCCAGCGATACACAGATTTTGACGATCAGACATACGGTTCAAAAGTAACAAGCAGAAATGTACATGCAACTTTGGCCTGTTGTTGGCGCTAGAGAGTTTGAGGTGGTGAGTTGAAATTTGCTGACAAGAACCTTGAGCCAGCCTAGAATCAGTGTGCCAAATTTGAAAACCTGTCGTCAGACGGTTCTATGGGTTTCCATAGAATTTCATTGATTTTAACAAAATTCAAAATGGCGGAAAATCCTCAAGGCAGAATATGACGTCATAGGGTCCGATAGATTCGTCTTGACCCAAGGATTCCATAGGCAGTGGAATTTTGTTTCTAGCCAAAACGCATCATGAGATATGAGCCAAAAGACTTTTTTCCTAGTTATAGCGCCCCCTAGCAGCCAATTTGTTCCAAATTCTTTGGGGTCCTTCATGGAGGGGTGGGGCATAAACCCACCAAGTTTCGTTAAGATACGCCAAAGGGCGGACGAAATATGAGCACACTTCCTGTTTGGCGTCTGCGCCTCCAATTTTGATTGGCTGCCACGGCCAAACGCTTATGAAATTCTAAAAACCGGGTAAGTTTCTTGTGGAGCTTAGTCCAAAGTTGCCATCTACCAAGTTTGGGAGAAATTGGTCCAAAATTGAGGGAGGAGAAGCATTTTAATTGATTTTCACAAAATTCAAAATGGCGGGAAAACTATATGGGCGGAAAATGACGTCATGGGGTGCTTTGGATTCGTCTTGACCCAAGGATTCCAGGGATACCAAGTTTTTGAAAATCGGACCAACGGTTCAAAAGTTACAAGCAGAAATGTACCTGCAACTTTGACCTGCTGGTGGCGCTAGAGGGTTGGGGGTGGGGACCTAAAAATTGTTGTGGGGAATGCTGAGACTGTCTAGAATGTGTGTGCCAAATTTGAGCATTTTCCTATGTGTGGTTCTATGGGCTGCCATTGACATCCCATAGGAGAAGAAAGTTGAATAATAATAATAATAATAATAAGAAGAAGAAAACCGACAAACTCATTAGGGGCCTTCGCCAGCTTCGCTGCTTGGCCCCTAATAAGAAAACCGACAAACTCATTAGGGGCCTTCGCCAGCTTCGCTGCTTGGCCCCTAATAATAATAATAATAAGAAAACCGACAAACTCATTAGGGGCCTTCGCCAGCTTCGCTGCTTGGCCCCTAAATATAGCTGCAAGCAGCAATGCGGGGCCAAGCAGTGTGACCCAGCCAAAGTTGCCATGGCAACAGAAAGAACTGACCAGGCAGATGGTCATAGGCACGCACAGGAAGTGTTTACAAGCAGAAATGTACCTCCAACCAGATGGTTAGAGGCATGCACGGCTTCACCGTCAAATTCGATTGACTGTGATGGCTGAAATTACTTCAAGTGTACTAGGTGTGTGTGTGTGTGTGTGTGTGTGTGTGCAAAAAGACTGCTGAGATATGAGCTCAATGATATATGAGCTAAAACACATTTTGGAAAGTTATAGCGCCCCCTAATGGCCAATGTGCACCAATTGTGGTATGGGCCCCTTTGGAGGGGTATCGCACAATCCCACCAAGTTTGGTTTAGAAAGGTCAAAGGGCTGCCGAGATATGAGCACACTTCCTGTTTCGCATCAGCACCGCCAAGTTTGATTGGGAGCCACGGCCAAACGCTTATGAAATTCGAAAAACCGGGTAAGTTTTTTGTGCAGCTTAGTCCAAAGTTGCCATGTACCAAGTTTGGAAGGAATTGGTCAAAAATTGAGGGAGGAGAAGCATTTTAATTGATTTTCACATAATTCAAAATGGCGGAAAATATACAAGGCAGAATATGACGCGATAGGGTGCGTTGGATTCGGTTTGACCCAAGGATTCAAGCGATACTAAGATTTTGACGATCAGACGTACGGTTCAAAAGTAACAAGCAGAAATGTACATGCAACTTTGACCTGTTGGTGGCGCTAGAGAGTTTGAGGTGGTGAGTTGAAATTTGCTGACAAGAACCTTGAGGCAGCCTAGAATCAGTCTGCCAAATTTGAAAACCTGTCGTCAGACGGTTCTATGGGTTGCCATTGAATTTCATTGATTTTAACAAAATTCAAAATGGCGGAAAATCCTCAAGGCAGAATATGACGTCATAGGGTGCGATAGATTCGTCTTGACGGAAGGATTCCAGAGGCAGTGGAATTTTGTTTCTAGCCCAAACGCATCATGAGATATGAGCCAAAAGACTTTTTTCCTAGTTATAGCGCCCCCTAGCAGCCAATTTGTTCCAAATTTTTGGTGGGCCATTTTGGAGGGGTTGGGCATAAAGCCACCAAGTTTCGTTAAGATACGCCAAAGGGCGGCAGAGATATGAGCACACTTCCTGTTTGGCGTCTGCGCCGTCAAATTTGATTGGCTGCCACGGCCAAACGCTTATGAAATTCTAAAAACCGGGTAAGTTTCTTGTGCAGCTTAGTCCAAAGTTGCTATTTACCAAGTTTGGGAGAAATTGGTCCAAAATTGAGGGAGGAGAAGCATTTTAATTGATTTTCACAAAATTCAAAATGGCGGGAAAACTATATGGGCGGAAAATGACGTCAAGGGGTGCTTTGGATTCGTCTTGACCCAAGGATTCCAGGGATACCAAGATTTTGAAAATCGGACATACGGTTCAAAAGTTACAACCAGAAATGTACCTGCAACTTTGACCTGCTGGTGGCGCTAGAGGGTTTGGGGTGGGGACCTAAAAATTGTTGTGGGGAATGCTGAGACTGTCTAAAATGTGTGTGCCAAATTTGAGCATTTTCCTATGTGTGGCTCTATGGGCTGCCATTGACTTCCCATAGGAGAAGAAAGTTGAATAAATATAGCTGCAAGCAGCAATGCGGGGCCAAGCAGCGTGACCCAGCCTAAGTTGCCATGGCAACAGAAAGAACTGACCAGGCAGACGGTCATACGCACGCACAGGAAGTGTTTACAAGCAGAAATGTACCTCCAACCAGATGGTTAGAGGCATGCACGGCTTCACCGTCAAATTCGATTGACTGTGATGGCTGAAATTACTTCAAGTGTACTAGGTGTGTGTGTGTGTGTGTGTGTGTGTGTGCTAAAAGACTGCTGAGATATGAGCTCAATGATATATGAGCCAAAACACATTTTGGAAAGTTATAGCGCCCCCTAATGGCCAATGTGCACCAAATGTGGTATGGGCCCTTTTGGAGGGGTGGGGCATAATCCCACCAAGTTTGGTTAAGAATGGTCAAAGGGCCGCCGATATATGAGCACACTTCCTGTTTCGCATCTGCACAGCCAAATTTGATTGGCTGCCACGGCCAAACGCTTATGAAATTCAAAAAACCGGGTAAGTTTTATGTGCAGCTTAGTCCAAAGTTGCCATATACCAAGTTTGGAACGAATTGGCCAAAAATTGAAGGAGGAGAAGCATTTTAATTGATTTTCACAAAATTCAAAATGGCGGAAAATATACAAGGCGGAATATGACGACATAGGATGCGTTGGATTCGTTTTGACCCAAGGATTCCAGCTATACACAGATTTTGACGATCAGACATACTGTTCAAAAGTAACAAGCAGAAATGTACATGCAACTTTGGCCTGTTGTTGGCGCTAGAGAGTTTGAGGTGGTGAGTTGAAATTTGCTGACAAGAACCTTGAGCCAGCCTAGAATCAGTGTGCAAAATTTGAAAACCTGTCGTCAGACGGTTCTATGGGTTGCCATAGAATTTCATTGATTTTAACAAAATTCAAAATGGCGGAAAATCCTCAAGGCAGAATATGACGTCATAGGGTGCGATAGATTCGTCTTGACCCAAGGATTCCATAGGCAGTGGAATTTTGTTTCTAGCCAAAACACATCATGAGATATGAGCCAAAAGACATTTTTCCTAGTTATAGCGCCCCCTAGCAGCCAATTTGTTCCAAATTCTTTGGGGTCCTTCAAGGAGGGGTGGGGCATAAACCCACCAAGTTTCGTTAAGATACGCCAAAGGGCGGCCGAAATATGAGCACACTTCCTGTTTGGCGTCTGCGCCTCCAATTTTGATTGGCTGCCACGGCCAAACGCTTATGAAATTCTAAAAACCGGGTAAGTTTCTTGTGGAGCTTAGTCCAAAGTTGCCATCTACCAAGTTTGGGAGAAATTGGTCCAAAATTGAGGGAGGAGAAGCATTTTAATTGATTTTCACAAAATTCAAAATGGCGGGAAAAGTATATGGGCGGAAAATGACGTCATGGGGTGCTTTGGATTCGTCTTGACCCAAGGATTCCAGGGATACCAAGTTTTTGAAAATCGGACCAACGGTTCAAAAGTTACAACCAGAAATGTACCTGCAACTTTGACCTGCTGGTGGCGCTAGAGGGTTGGGGGTGGGGACCTAAAAATTGTTGTGGGGAATGCTGAGACTGTCTAGAATGTGTGTGCCAAATTTGAGCATTTTCCTATGTGTGGTTCTATGGGCTGCCATTGACATCCCATAGGAGAAGAAAGTTGAATAATAAATATAGCTGCAAGCAGCAATGCGGGGCCAAGCAGAGTGACCCAGCCTAAGTTGCCATGGCAACAGAAAGAACTGACCAGGCAGACGATCAGAGGCACGCACAGGAAGTGTTTACAAGCAGAAATGTACCTCCAACCAGATGGGTAGAGGCATGCACGGCGTCACCATCAAAATCGATTGACTGTGATGCCTGAAATTACTTCAAGTGTACTAGGTGTGTGTGTGTGCTAAGAGACTGCTGAGATATGAGCTCAATGATATATGATCCTAAATACATTTTGGAAAGTTATAGCGCCCCCTAATGGCCAATGTGCACCAAATGTGGTATGGGACCTTTTGGAGGGGTGGGGCATAATCCCACCAAGTTTGGTTAAGAAAGGTCAAAGGGCTGCCGAGATATGACCACACTTCCTGTTTCACATCTGCACGGCCAAATTTGATTGGCCGCCACGGCCAAACGCTTATGAAATTCGAAAAACCGGGTAAGTTTTATGTGCAGCTTAGTCCAAAGTTGCCATGTACCAAGCTTGGAAGGAATTGGTCAAAGATTGAGGGAGGAGAAGCATTTTAATTGATTTTCACAAAATTCAAAATGGCGGAAAATATACCAGGCGGAATATGACGCCATAGGGTGCGTTGGATTCGTGTTGACCCAAGGATCCCATAGATACTTAGATTTTGACGATCAGAAGTACAGTTCAAAAGTAACAAGCAGAAATGTACCTGCAACTTTGACCTGTTGGTGGCGCTAGACAGTTTGAGATGATGAGTTGAAATTTGCTGACAAGAACCTTGAGGCAGCCTAGAATCAGTGTGCCAAGTTTAAAAGCCTCTAGTCAGACGGTTCTATGCGTTGCCATAGAATTTCATTGATTTTAACAAAATTCAAAATGGCGGAAAATCCTCAAGTCAGAATATGACGTCATATGGTGCAATGGATTCGTCTTGACCCAAGGATTCCTGACATAGTGGAATTTTGTTTCTAGCCAAAGCGCATCATGAGATATGAGCCAAAAGACATTTTTCCTAGTTATAGCGCCCCCTAGCAGCCAATTTGTTCCAAATTTTTTGCTGCCCTTTGGGGAGGGGTGTTGCATAAAGCCACCAAGTTTTGTTAAGATACGCCAAAGGTTGGCCGAGAAATGAGCACACTTCCTGTTTTGCATCTGCCAGCCAATTTTGATTGGCTGCCACGGCCAAACGCTTAGGAAATTCTAAAAACCGGGTATGTTTCTTGTGCAGCTTCGTCCCCAGTTGCCATGTACCAAGTTTGGGAGAAATTGGTCAAAAATTGAGGGAGGAGAAGCATTTTAATTGATTTTCACATAATTCAAAATGGCGGAAAATCTCCTGGGTGGAATATGACGAGACAGGGTGCGTTGGATTCCTTTTGACCCAAGAATTCCAGCACTCCTAAGATTTTGATGATCAGACGTATGGTTCAAAAGTAACAAGCAGAAATGTACCCGCGACTTTGACCTGTTGGTGGCGCTAGAGAGTTTGAGGTGCTGAGTTGAAATTTGGTGACAAGATCCTTGAGGCAGCCTAGAATCAGTGTGCCAAGTTTAAAAACCTCTAATCAGACGGTTCTATGCGTTGCCATAGAATTTCATTGATTTTAACAAAATTCAAAATGGCGGAAAATCCTCAAGGCAGATAGTGACGTCATAGGGTGCGATGGATTCGTTTTGAGCCACAGATTCCTGACATAGTGGAATTTTGTTTCTAGCCCAAACGTATCATGAGATATGAGCCAAAAGACATTTTTGCTAGTTATAGCGCCCCCTAGCAGCCAATTTGTTCCAAATTTGTTGTTGCCCTTTGGGGAGGGGTGTTGCATAAGGCCACCAAGTTTCATTAAGATACGCCAAAGGGCGGCCGAGATATGAGCACACTTCCTGTTTTGCGTCTTCGCAGCCAAATTTGATTGGCTGCCACGGCCAAACGCTTAAGAAATTCTAAAAACCGGGTATGTTTCCTGTGAAGCTTAGTCCAAAGTTGCGATTTACCAAGTTTGGGAGAAATTGTTCAAAAATTGAGGGAGGAGAAGCGTTTTAAGTGATTTTCACAAAATTCAAAATGGCAGGAAAAGTATATGGGCGGAAAATGACGGCATGGGGTCCGTTGGATTCGTCTTGACCCAAGGACTCCAGGGATACCAAGTTTTTGAAAATCGGACCAACGGTTCAAAAGTTACAAGCAGAAATGTACCTGCAACTTTGACCTGTTGGTGGCGCTAACGTGTTTGAGGTAGAGGCCTGAAATTCGCTGAGATTAATGTTGACACTGTCTAGAATCAGTGTGCAAAATTTCCCAACTTTTTACCAGACGGTTCTATGGGCTGCCATAGACTTGCAGAGGCGGAAGAACGTTGAATAATAATAATAATAATAATAAATATAGCTGCAAGCAGCAATGAGGGGGCCAAGCAGCCTATGAGCCTAGTCGTCAGGCTCGCAGAATGCATTTGGGCCAGACAGATGGTCACGAGCACACACAAGAAGTTTCATGTCGATATACCATCGTTTGACTGAGATACAAGGTCATTTGTTGTTCGGCGGCTTCATCATCAAATTCGATTGACTGTGATGGCTGAAATTACTTCAAGTGTACTTGGTGTGTATGTGTGTGTGTGTGTGTGTGTGTGTGTGTGTGTGTGTGCTAGAAGACTGCTGACATATGAGCTCAATGACATATGAGCCAAAATATATTTTGTATAGTTATAGCGCCCCCTAATGGCCAATGTGCACCAAATTTGGTAGGAGACCTTGCGGAGGGGTGGGGCATAATCCCACCAAGGTTGGTTAAGAAATGTCAAAGGGCTGCCGAGATATGAGCTCACATCCTGTTTGACATCTTCGCAGCTGAGTTTCATTGGCTGCTGCGGCCAAACAGTTTAAAAATTTCAAAAGACTGAGGATAAATTTTGTGCGGCTTGGTGCAATGATGCTATCAACCAAGTCTGGGCAAATTTGGTCAAAAATTGAGGGAGGAGTAGCAATTTACATGATTTTAACAAATTTCAAAATGGCGGAAAATCTACCAGGTGCAATATGACGAGATAGGATAGGTTGGATTCGGTTTGACCGATGGATTCCAGCAATACTAAGATTTTGACAATCAGCCGTACGGTTCAAAAGTAACAAGCAGAGATGTACTTCCAACTTTGTCCTGTTGGTGGCGCTAGAGAGTTTGAGGCGGTGAGTTGAAATTTGCTGACAAGAACCTTGAGCGAGCCTAGAATCAGTGTGCCAAATTTCTCAACCTCTCGTCTGACGGTTCTATGGGTTGCCATAGAATTTCATTGATTTTAACAAAATTCAAAATGGCGGAAAATCCTCAAGGCTGAATATGACGTGATAGGGTGCGATGGATTCGGCTTGAACCAAGGATTCCAGAGATCGTGGAATTTTGTTTTTAGCCCAAACGCATCATGAGATATGAGCCAAAATTCATTTTTGCTAGTTATAGCGCCCCCTAGCGGCCAAGTTGGTCCACGTTTTTTGGGGACCTTTCTGGTGGTGTCTGTCATAATGCCACCAAGTTTCGTTAAGATCTGCCAAAGGGCGGCCGAGATGTGAGCACACATCCTCTTTCGCGTCTGTGCAGCCAAATTTGATTGGCTGCCACAGCCAAACGCTTATGAAATTCGAAAATCCGTGTAAGATTCTTGTGCAGTTTCCTCCACCGTTGCTATGGACCAAATTTGGGAGAAAATGGTCAAAAACTGAGGGAGGAGTAGCATTTTAATTGATTTCCACATAATTCAAAATGGCGGAAAATCTACCAGGTGCAATATGACGAAACAGGGCGCGTTGGATTCATTTTGACCCAAGCATTCCAGAGATACTAAGCTTTTGACGATCAGACGTATGGTTCAAAAGTAACAACCAGAAATGTACCTGCGAATTTGACCTGTTGGTGGCGCTAGAGAGTTTGAGGTGGTGAGTTGAAATTTGGTCACAAGACCCTTGAGGGTGCCTAGAATCAGTCTGCCAAATTTGAAAACCTCTAGTCATACGGTTCTATGGGTTGCCATCGAATTTCTTTGATTTTAACAAAATTCAAAATGGCGGAAAATCCTCAAGTCAGAATATGACGGCATAGGGTGCGATGCATTCGTCTTGACCCATGGATTCCAGAGATAGTGGAAATTTGTTTCTACCCAAAACGC
Source organism: Neoarius graeffei (assembly GCF_027579695.1). Classification (NCBI taxonomy): domain Eukaryota; kingdom Metazoa; phylum Chordata; class Actinopteri; order Siluriformes; family Ariidae; genus Neoarius; species Neoarius graeffei. The sequence goes on from NC_083569.1 coordinate 10,020,731, forward strand.
ATCATGAGATATGAGCCAAAAGACATTTTTCCTAGTTATAGCGCCCCCTAGCAGCCAATTTGTTCCAAATTTTTTGTTGCCCTTTGGGGAGGGGTGCTGCATAAAGCCACCAAGTTTCGTTAAGATAGGCCAAAGGGTGGCCGAGAAATGAGCACACTTCCTGTTTTGCATCTGCAAGCCAAATTTGATTGGCTGCCACAGCCAAACGCTTAGGAAATTCTAATTACCGGGTAAGATTCTTGTGCAGATTAGTCCCCAGTTGCCATCTACCAAGCTTGGGAGAAATTGTTCAAAAACTGAGGGAGGAGAAGCATTTTAATTGATTTTCACATAATTCAAAATGGCGGAAAATCTACTGGGTGGAATATGACAAGACAGGGCGCGTTGGAGTCGCTGTGACACAAGCATTCCAGCGATACTAAGATTTTGATGATCAGACATATGGTTCAAAAGTAACAAGCAGAAATGTACCTGCAACTTTGACCTGTTGGTGGCGCTAGAGAGTTTGAGGTGGTGAGTTGAAATTTGGTGACAAGATCCTTGAGGCAGCCTAGAATCAGTTTGCCAAGTTTAAAAACCTCTAGTCAGATGGTTCTATGCGTTGCCATAGAATTTCATTGATTTTAACAAAATTCAAAATGGCGGAAAATCCTCAAGGCAGAATATGACGTCATAGTGTGCGATGGATTCGTCTTGACCCATGGATTCCAGAGATAGTTGAATTTTCTTTCTAGCCAAAACGCATCATGAGATATGAGCCAAAAGGCATTTTTCCTAGTTATAGCGCCCCCTAGCGTCCAATTTGGTCCAAATTTGTTGTGGCCCTTTGGGAAGGGGTTTTGCATAATGCCACCAAGTTTCGTCAAGATTGGCCAAAGGGCCACCGAGATATGAGTGCACTTCCTGTTTTGCGTCTGCGCAGCCAAATTTGATTGGCTGCCACGGCCAAACGCTTGTGAAATTCAAATCACCGGGTATAACTTTTGTGCAGGTTAGTCCAATTATGCTATCTTCCAAGTTTGGGAGAAATTGGTAAAAAATTGAGGGAGTTGAAACATTTTAATTGATTTTCACAAAATTCAAAATGGCGGGAAAAGTATATGGCGGAAAATGACGTCATGGGGTGCCTTGGATTCGTCTTGGCCCAAGGATTCCAGGGATACCAAGTTTTTGAAAATCAGACCAACGGTTCAAAAGTTACAAGCAGAAATGTACCTGCGAATTTGAGCTGTTGGTGGCGCTAGAGGGTTTGAGGTAGAGGCCTGAAATTTGCTGAGAGGAATGTTGAGAGTGTCTAGAATCAGTGTGCCAAATTTCACAACTTTTTACCAGACGGTTCTATGGGCTGCCATAGACTTGCAGAGGCGGAAGTGGACTGAATAATAATAATAATAATAATAATAAATATAGCTGCAAGCAGCAATGTGGGGGCCAAGCAGCATATGAGACGAGATGTCAGGCCAGTAGAAGGCATTTGCGCCATGTAATGCCCTTGTGCAGCCTAGTGCAAAGTTGCGATGTACCAAGTTTGGGAGAAATTGGTCAAAAATTGAGGTAGGAGAAGCATTTTAATTGATTTTCACGAAATTCAAAATGGCGGAAAATCCTCAAGTCTGAATATGACCTCATAGGTTGTGATGGATTCGGCTTGACCCAAGGATTCCAGCGATAGTGGAATTTTGTTTCTACCCAAAACGCATCATGAGATATGAGCAAAAAGACATTTTTCCTTGTTATAGCGCCCCCTTGCCGCCAATGTGTTCCAAATTTGTTGGGGCCCTTTTGGGAGAGGTCTTGCACAATGCCACCAAGTTTCATTTAGATACGCCAAAGGGCGGCCGAGATATGAGCACACTTCCTGGTTCGCATATGCTCAGCCAAATTTGATTGGTTGCCACGGCCAAACGTTTATGAAATTCAAAAATCCGTGTAAGATACTTGTGTAGGCTCCTCCAGAGTTGCTATCTACCAAGTTTGGGAGAAATTGGTCAAAAACTGAGGGAGGAGAAGCATTTTAATTGATTTTCACATAATTCAAAATGCCGGAAAATCTACTGGGTAGAATATGACGAGACAGGGCGCGTTGGATTCTTTGTGACCCAAGCATTCTAGAGATACTAAGATTTTGATGATCAGACGAATGTTTCAAAAGTAACAAGCAGAAATGTACCTGCGACTTTGACCTGTTGGTGGCGCTAGAGTTTTTGAGGTGCTGAGTTGAAATTTGGTGACAAGATCCTTGAGGCAGCCTAGAATCAGTATGCCAAGTTTAAAAACCTCTAGTCAGACGGTTCTATGCGTTGCCATTGAATTTCATTGATTTTAACAAAATTCAAAATGGCGGAAAATCCTCAAGGCAGAATATGACGTCATAGGGTGCGATGAGTTCGTCTTGAGCGAAGGATTCCTGACATAGTGGAATTTTGTTTCTAGCCAAAACGCATCATGAGATATGAGCCTAAAGACATTTTTCCTAGTTATAGCGCCCCCTAGCAGCCAATTTGTTCCAATTTTTTTGCTGCCCTTTGGGGAGGGGTGCTGCATAAAGCCACCCAGTTTCGTTAAGATACGCCAAAGGGTGGCTGAGAAATGAGCAAACTTCCTGTTTTGCATATGCCAGCCAAATTTGATTGGCTGCCACGGCCAAACGCTTAAGAAATTCTAAAAACCGGGCATATTTCTTGTGCAGCTTAGGCCCCAGTTGCCATGTACCACGTTTGGGAGAAATTTTCCAAAAATTGAGGGAGGAGAAGCATTTTAATTGATTTTCACATAATTCAAAATGGCGGAAAATCTACTGGGTGGAATATGAGGAGACAGGGCCCATTGGATTCCTTTTGACCCAAGCATTCCAGCCACACTAAGAATCTGATGATCAGACGTATGGTTCAAAAGTAACAAGCAGAAATGTACCTGCAATTTTGACCTGTTGGTGGCGCTAGAGAGTTTGAGGTGCTGAGTTGAAATTTGGTGACAAGATCCTTGAGGGAGCCTAGAATCAGTGTGCCAAGTTTAAAAACCTCTAGTCAGACGGTTCTATGCACTGCCATAGAATTTCATTGATTTTAACAAAATTCAAAATGGTGGAAAATCCTCAAGGCAGAATATGACGTCATAGGGTGCGGTGGATTCGGCTTGAGCCAAGGATTCCTGAGATAGTGGAATTTTGTTTCTAGGCAAAACGCATCATGAGATATGAGCCAAAAGACATTTTTCCTAGTTATCGCGCCCCCTAGCAGCCAATTTGCTCCAAATTTTTTGCTGCCCTTTGGGGAGGGGTGTTGCATAAAGCCACCAAGTTTCGTTAAGATACGCCAAAGGTTCGCCGAGAAATGAGCACACTTCCTGTCTTGCATCTGCAAGCCAAATTTGATTGGCTGCCACGGCCAAACGCTTAAGAAATTCTAAAAACCGGGTATGTTTCTTGTGCAGCTTAGTCCCCAGTTGCCATGTACCAAGTTTGGGAGAAATTCTTCAAAAATTGTGGGAGGAGAAGCATTTTAATTGATTTTCACATAATTCAAAATGGCGGAAAATCTCCTGGGTGGAATAGGACGAGACAGGGCCCCTGGATTCGTGGTGACCCAAGGATTCCAGCGATACTAAGCTTTTGATGATCAGACGTATGGTTCAAAAGTAACAAGCAGAAGTGTACTTGCAACTTTGACCTGTTGGTGGCGCTAGAGAGTTTGAGGTGCTGAGTTGAAATTTGGTGACAAGATCCTTGAGGGAGCCTAGAATCAGTGTGCCAAGTTTAAAAACCTCTAGTCAGACGGTTCTATGCGTTGCCATAGAATTTCACTGATTTTAACAAAATTCAAAATGGCGGAAAATCCTCAAGGCAGAATATGACGTCATAGGGTGCGATGGATTCGTGTTGAGCCAAGGATTCCTGCCATAGTGGAATTTTGTTTCTAGCCAAAACGAGTCATGAGATATGAGCCAAAAGACATTTTTCCTAGTTATAGCGCCCCCTAGCAGCCAATTTGTTCCAAATTTTTTGGGGCCCTTTCGGGAGGGGTGCTGCATAAAGGCACCAAGTTTCGTTAAGATACGCCAAAGGGTGGCCGAGAAATGAGCACACTTCCTGTTTCGCATCTTTGCAGCCAAGTTTGATTGGCTGCCACGGCCAAACGCTTGTGAAATTCAAATCACCGGGTATAACTTTTGTGCAGGTTGGTCCAATTATGCTATCTTCCAAGATTGGGAGAAATTGGTAAAAAATTGAGGGAGTTGAAACATTTTAATTGATTTTCACAAAATTCAAAATGGCGGGAAAAATATATGGGCGGGAAATGACGTCATGGGGTGCTTTGGATTCGTCTTGGCCCAAGGATTCCAGGGATACCAAGTTTTTGAAAATCAGACCAACGGTTCAAAAGTTACAAGCAGAAATGTACCTGGGACTTTGACCTGTTGGTGGCGCTAACGGGTTTGAGGTAGAGGCCTGAAATTTGGTGAGAGGAATGTTGAGAGTGTCTAGAATCAGTGTGCCAAATTTCACAACTTTTTACCAGACGGTTCTATGGGCTGCCATAGACTTGCAGAGGCGGAAGTGGACTGAATAATAATAATAATAATAATAATAATAATAAATATAGCTGCAAGCAGCAATGAGGGGGCCAAGCAGCCTATGAGCCTAGTCGTCAGGCTCGCAGAATGCATTTGGGCCAGACAGATGGTCACGAGCACACACAAGAAGTTTCATGTCGATATACCATCGTTTGACTGAGATACAAGGTCATTTGTTGTTCGGCGGCTTCATCATCAAATTCGATTGACTGTGATGGCTGAAATTACTTCAAGTGTACTTGGTGTGTATGTGTGTGTGTGTGTGTGTGTGTGTGCTAGAAGACTGCTGACATATGAGCTCAATGACATATGAGCCAAAATATATTTTGTATAGTTATAGCGCCCCCTAATGGCCAATGTGCACCAAATTTGGTAGGAGAGCTTGCGGAGGGGTGGGGCATAATCCCACCAAGGTTGGTTAAGAAATGTCAAAGGGCTGCCGAGATATGAGCTCACATCCTGTTTGACATCTTCGCAGCTGAGTTTCATTGGCTGCTGCGGCCAAACAGTTTAAACATTTCAAAAGACTGAGGATAAATTTTGTGCGGCTTGGTGCAATGATGCTATCAACCAAGTCTGGGCAAATTTGGTCAAAAATTGAGGGAGGAGTAGCAATTTACATGATTTTAACAAATTTCAAAATGGCGGAAAATCTACCAGGTGCAATATGACGAGATAGGATAGGTTGGATTCGGTTTGACCGATGGATTCCAGCAATACTAAGATTTTGACAATCAGCCGTACGGTTCAAAAGTAACAAGCAGAAATGTACTTCCAACTTTGTCCTGTTGGTGGCGCTAGAGAGTTTGAGGCGGTGAGTTGAAATTTGCTGACAAGAACCTTGAGCGAGCCTAGAATCAGTGTGCCAAATTTCTCAACCTCTCGTCTGACGGTTCTATGGGTTGCCATAGAATTTCATTGATTTTAACAAAATTCAAAATGGCGGAAAATCCTCAAGGCTGAATATGACGTGATAGGGTGCGATGGATTCGGCTTGAACCAAGGATTCCAGAGATCGTGGAATTTTGTTTTTAGCCCAAACGCATCATGAGATATGAGCCAAAATTCATTTTTGCTAGTTATAGCGCCCCCTAGCGGCCAAGTTGGTCCACGTTTTTTGGGGACCTTTCTGGTGGTGTCTGTCATAATGCCACCAAGTTTCGTTAAGATCTGCCAAAGGGCGGCCGAGATGTGAGCACACATCCTCTTTCGCGTCTGTGCAGCCAAATTTGATTGGCTGCCACAGCCAAACGCTTATGAAATTCGAAAATCCGTGTAAGATTCTTGTGCAGTTTCCTCCACCGTTGCTATGGACCAAATTTGGGAGAAAATGGTCAAAAACTGAGGGAGGAGTAGCATTTTAATTGATTTTCACATAATTCAAAATGGCGGAAAATCTACCAGGTGCAATATGACGAAACAGGGCGCGTTGGATTCATTTTGACCCAAGCATTCCAGAGATACTAAGCTTTTGATGATCAGACGTATGGTTCAAAAGTAACAACCAGAAATGTACCTGCGAATTTGACCTGTTGGTGGCGCTAGAGAGTTTGAGGTGGTGAGTTGAAATTTGGTCACAAGACCCTTGAGGGTGCCTAGAATCAGTCTGCCAAATTTGAAAACCTCTAGTCATACGGTTCTATGGGTTGCCATCGAATTTCTTTGATTTTAACAAAATTCAAAATGGCGGAAAATCCTCAAGTCAGAATATGACGGCATAGGGTGCGATGCATTCGTCTTGACCCATGGATTCCAGAGATAGTGGAATTTTGTTTCTACCCAAAACGCATCATGAGATATGAGCCAAAAGACATTTTTCCTAGTTATAGCGCCCCCTAGCAGCCAATTTGTTCCAAATTTTTTGTTGCCCTTTGGGGAGGGGTGCTGCATAAAGCCACCAAGTTTCGTTAAGATAGGCCAAAGGGTGGCCGAGAAATGAGCACACTTCCTGTTTTGCATCTGCAAGCCAAATTTGATTGGCTGCCACAGCCAAACGCTTAGGAAATTCTAATTACCGGGTAAGATTCTTGTGCAGATTAGTCCCCAGTTGCCATCTACCAAGCTTGGGAGAAATTGTTCAAAAATTGAGGGAGGAGAAGCATTTTAATTGATTTTCACATAATTCAAAATGGCGGAAAATCTACTGGGTGGAATATGACGAGACAGGGCGCGTTGGA
>NC_083569.1:10032479-10042479 GCF_027579695.1 Neoarius graeffei
ACAAAATTCAAAATGTCGGAAAATCCTCAAGTCAGAATATGACGTCATAGAGTCCAATGGATTCAGCTTGAGCCAAGGATTCCTGACATAGTGGAATTTTGTTTTCTAGCCAAAACGCATCATGAGATATGAGCCAAAAGACATTTTTCCTACTTATAGCGCCCCCTAGCAGCCAATTTGTTCCAAATTTTTTGCTGCCCTTTCGGGAGGGGTGGCGCATAATGCCACCAAGTTTTCTTAAGGTACGCCAAAGGGTGGCCGAGAAATGAGCACACTTCCTGTTTTGCATCTGCCAGCCAATTTTGATTGGCTGCCACGGCCAAACGCTTATGAAAGTCTGAAAACCGGGTACGTTTCTTATGCAACTTCGTCCCCAGTTGCCATCTACCAAGTTTGGGAGAAATTGTTCAAATATTGAGGGAGGAGAAGCATTTTAATTGATTTGCACATAATTCAAAATGGCGGAAAATCTACTGGGTGGAATATGACGACACAGGGTCCGTTGGATTCCTTTTGACCCAAGCATTCCAGAGATACTAAGATTTTGATGATGAGACGTATGGTTCAAAAGTAACAAGCAGAAATGTACCTGCAACTTTGACCTGTTGGTGGCGCTAGAGAGTTTGAGGTGCTGAGTTGAAATTTGGTGAGAAGATCCTTGAGGCAGCCTAGAATCAGTGTGCCAAGTTTAAAAGCCTCTAGTCAGACGGTTCTATGCGTTGCCATAGAATTTCATTGATTTTAACAAAATTCAAAATGGCGGAAAATCCTCAAGTCAGAATATGACGTCATATGGTGCAACGGATTCGTCTTGACCCAAGGATTCCTGACATAGTGGAATTTTGTTTCTAGCCAAAGCGCATCATGAGATATGAGCCAAAAGACATTTTTCCTAGTTATAGCGCCCCCTAGCAGCCAATTTGTTCAAAATGTTTTGCTGCCCTTTGGGGAGGGGTGTTGCATAAAGCCACCAAGTTTTGTTAAGATACGCCAAAGGTTGTCCGAGAAATGAGCACACTTCCTGTTTTGCATCTGCCAGCCAATTTTGATTGGCTGCCACGGCCAAACGCTTAGGAAATTCTGAAAACTGGGTATGTTTCTTGTGCAGATTAGTCCCCAGTTGCCATCTACCAAGTTTGGGAGAAATTGGTCAAAAATTGAGGGAGGAGAAGCATTTTAATTGATTTTCACATAATTCAAAATGGCGGAAAATCTCCTGGGAGGAATATGACGAGACAGGGTGCGTTGGATTCCTTTTGACCCAAGCATTCCAGCACTACTAAGATTTTGATGATCAGACGTATGGTTCAAAAGTAACGAGCAGAAATGTACCCGCGATTTTGACCTGTTGGTGGCGCTAGAGAGTTTGAGGTGCTGAGTTGAAATTTGGTGACAAGATCCTTGAGGCAGCCTAGAATCAGTGGGCCAAGTTTAAAAACCTCTAATCAGACGGTTCTATGCGTTGCCATAGAATTTCATTGATTTTAACAAAATTCAAAATGGCGGAAAATCCTCAAGGCAGAAAGTGACGTCATAGGGTGCGATGGATTCGTTTTGAGCCACAGATTCCTGACATAGTGGAATTTTGTTTCTAGCCAAAACGCATCATGAGATATGAGCCAAAAGACATTTTTGCTAGTTATAGCGCCCCCTAGCAGCCAATTTGTTCCAAATTTGTTGGTCCCCTTTGGGGAGGGGCGTTGCATAACGCCACCAAGTTTCATTAAGATACGCCAAAGGGTGGCCGAGATATGAGCACACTTCCTGTTTTGCGTCTTCGCAGCCAAATTTGATTGGCTGCCACGGCCAAACGCTTAAGAAATTCTAAAAACCGGGTATGTTTCCTGTGAAGCTTAGTCCAAAGTTGCGATTTACCAAGTTTGGGAGAAATTGTTCAAAAATTGAGGGAGGAGAAGCGTTTTAAGTGATTTTCACAAAATTCAAAATGGCGGGAAAACTATATGGGCGGAAAATGACGTCATGGGGTCCGTTGGATTCGTCTTGACCCAAGGACTCCAGGGATACCAAGTTTTTGAAAATCGGACCAACGGTTCAAAAGTTACAAGCAGAAATGTACCTGCAACTTTGACCTGTTGGTGGCGCTAAAGTGTTTGAGGTAGAGGCCTGAAATTCGCTGAGAGTAATGTTGACACTGTCTAGAATCAGTGTGCAAAATTTCCCAACTTTTTACCAGACGGTTCTATGGGCTGCCATAGACTTGCAGAGGCGGAAGAACGTTGAATAATAATAATAATAAATATAGCTGCAAGCAGCAATGCGGGGCCAAGCAGCGTGACCCAGCCTAAGTTGCCATGGCAACAGAAAGAACTGACCAGGCAGACGGTCATAGGCACGCACAGGAAGTGTTTACAAGCAGAAATGTACCTCCAACCAGATGGTTAGAGGCATGCACGGCTTCACCGTCAAATTCGATTGACTGTGATGGCTGAAATTACTTCAAGTGTACTAGGTGTGTGTGTGTGTGTGTGTGTGTGTGTGTGTGTGTGTGTGTGTGCTAAAAGACTGCTGAGATATGAGCTCAATTATATATGAGCCAAAACACATTTTGGAAAGTTATAGCGCCCCCTAATGGCCAAAGTGCACCAAATGTGGTATGGGCGCTTATGGAGGGGTGGGGCATAATCCCACCAAGTTTGGTTAAGAAAGATCAAAGGGCTGCCGAGATATGAGCACCTGTCCTGTATCGCGTCTGCACATCCAAGTTTGATTGGCAGCCACGGCCAAACGCTTATGAAATTCGAAAAACCGGGTAAGTTTTTTGTGCAGCTTAGTGCAACGTTGCCATCTACCAAGTTTGGAAGGAATTGGTCAAAAATTGAGGGAGGAGAAGCATTTTAATTGATTTTCACATAATTCAAAATGGCGGAAAATATACAAGGCGGAATATGACGGCATAGGATGCGTTGGATTCGTTTTGACCCAAGGATTCCAGCGATACACAGATTTTGACGATCAGACATACGGTTCAAAAGTAACAAGCAGAAATGTACATGCAACTTTGGCCTGTTGTTGGCGCTAGAGAGTTTGAGGTGGTGAGTTGAAATTTGCTGACAAGAACCTTGAGACAGCCTAGAATCAGTGTGCCAAATTTGAAAACCTGTCGTCAGACGGTTCTATGGGTTTCCATAGAATTTCATTGATTTTAACAAAATTCAAAATGGCGGAAAATCCTCAAGGCAGAATATGACGTCATAGGGTGCGATAGATTCGTCTTGACCCAAGGATTCCATAGGCAGTGGAATTTTGTTTCTAGCCAAAACGCATCATGAGATATGAGCCAAAAGACATTTTTCCTAGTTATAGCGCCCCCTAGCAGCCAATTTGTTCCAAATTCTTTGGGCTCCTTCATGGAGGGGTGGGGCATAAACCCACCAAGTTTCGTTAAGATACGCCAAAGGCCGGCCGAAATATGAGCACACTTCCTGTTTGGCGTCTGCGCCTCCAATTTTGATTGGCTGCCACGGCCAAACGCTTATGAAATTCTAAAAACCGGGTAAGTTTCTTGTGGAGCTTAGTCCAAAGTTGCCATCTACCAAGTTTGGGAGAAATTGGTCCAAAATTGAGGGAGGAGAAGCATTTTAATTGATTTTCACAAAATTCAAAATGGCGGGAAAACTATATGGGCGGAAAATGACGTCATGGGGTGCTTTGGATTCGTCTTGACCCAAGGATTCCAGGGATACCAAGTTTTTGAAAATCGGACCAACGGTTCAAAAGTTACAAGCAGAAATGTACCTGCAAATTTGACCTGCTGGTGGCGCTAGAGGGTTTGGGGTGGGGACCTAAAAATTGTTGTGGGGAATGCTGAGACTGTCTAGAATGTGTGTGCCAAATTTGAGCATTTTCCTATGTGTGGTTCTATGGGCTGCCATTGACATCCCATAGGAGAAGAAAGTTGAATAATAATAATAATAATAATAATAATAAGAAAACCGACAAACTCATTAGGGGCCTTCGCCAGCTTCGCTGCTTGGCCCCTAAATATAGCTGCAAGCAGCAATGCGGGGCCAAGCAGTGTGACCCAGCCTAAGTTGCCATGGCAACAGAAAGAACTGACCAGGCAGACAGTTAGTCTAAAGTTACTATGTACCAAGTTTGGGAGAAATTGGTCAAAAATTGAGGGAGGAGAAGGATTTTAATAGATTTTCACAAATTTCAAAATTTTGGAAAATCTACCTGGTGGAATATGACGCCATAGGGCGTGTTGGATTCGTTTTGACGGAAGGATTCCAGAGATAGTGGAATTTTGTTTCTGCCCAAAACGCATCATGAGATATGAGCCAAAAATCATTTTTCCTAGTTATAGCGCCCCCTAGCGGCCTATTTGGTCCAAATGTTTTGTTTTCCTTTGGGGTGGCGTGGGGCATAAAGCCACCAAGTTTCGTTAAGATACGCCAAAGGACGGCCGAGATATGAGCACACTTCCTGATTGGCGTCTGCGCATCCAATTTTGATTGGATGCCACGGCCAAACGCATAAGAAATTCTAAAAACCGGGTAAGTTTCTTGTGCAGCTTCGTCCATCCTTGCCATGTACCAAGTTTGGGAAAAATTGGTCAAAAATTGAGGGAGGAGAAGCATTTTAATTGATTTTCACAAAATTCAAAATGGCGGAAAATCTACCAGGTGGAATATGACGAGACAGGGAGCGTTGGATTCGGACTGAAGGAAGGATTCCAGCGATACTAAGCTTTTGACGATCAGACCTATGGTTCAAAAGTAACAAGCAGAAATGTACCTGCGACTTTGACCCGTTGGTGGCGCTAGAGAGTTTGATGTGGCGAGTTGAAATTTGGTGACAAGAACCTTGAGACAGCGTAGAATCAGTGTGCCAAATTTGAATACCTCTCGTCTGACGGTTCTATGGGTTGCCATAGAATTTCATTGATTTTAACAAAATTCAAAATGGCGGAAAATCCTCAAGGCAGAATATGACGTCATAGGGTGCGATAGATTCGTCTTGACCCAAGGATTCCAGAGATAGTGGAATTTTGTTTCTGCCCCAAACGCATCATGAGATATGAGCCAAAAGACATTTTTCCTAGTTATAGCGCCCCCTAGCAGCCAATTTGTGCCAATTTTTTTGTGTTCCTTCCGGGAGGGGTGGGGCATAATCTCACCAAGTTTAGTTAAGATACGCCAAAGGGCGGCTGAAATATGAGCACACTTCCTGTTTGGCGTCTGCGCAGCCAAATTTGATTGGCTGCCACGGCCAAACGCTTATGAAATTCTAAAATCCGGGTAAGTTTCTTGTGCAGCTTAGTCCACAGTTGCCATCTACCAAGTTTGGGAGAAATTGCTCAAAAATTGAGGGAGGAGAAGCATTTTAAGTGATTTTCACAAAATTCAAAATGGCGGGAAAACTATATGGGCGGAAAATAACGTCATGGGGTGCTTTGGATTCGTCTTGACCCAAGGATTCCAGCGATACCAAGTTTTTGAAAATCGGACCAACGGTTCAAAAGTTACAAGCAGAAATGTACCTGCAAGTTTGACCTGCTGGTGGCGCTAGAGGGTTGGGGGTCGGGACCTAAAAATTGTTGTGGGGAATGCTGAGACTGTCTAGAATGTGTGTGCCAAATTTGAGCATTTTCCTACATACGGTTCTATGGGCTGCCATAGACATCCCTAAGGAGAAAGTTGAATTGTCTATAATAATAATAATAATAATAATAATAAGAAAACCGACAAACTCATTAGGGGCCTTCGCCAGCTTCGCTGCTTGGCCCCTAATAATAATAAATATAGCTGCAAGCAGCAATCCGGGGCCAAGCAGGGTGACCCAGCCTAAGTTGCCATGGCAACAGAAACTACTGACCAGGCAGACGGTCATAGGCACGCACAGGAAGTGTTTACAAGCAGGAATGTACCTCCAACCAGACGGTTAGAGGCATGCACGGCTTCACCGTCAAATTCGATTGACTGTGATGGCTGAAATTACTTCCAGTGTACTAGGTGTGTGTGTGTGTGTGTGTGTGTCTGTGCTAAAAGACTGCTGAGATATGAGCTCAATGATGTAAGAGCCAAAACACATTTTGGAAAGTTATAGCGCCCCCTAATGGCCAATGTGCACCAAATGTGGTATGGGCCATTTTGGAGGGGTGGTGCATAATCCCACCAAGTTTGGTTAAGAAAGGTCAAAGGGCTGCCGAGATATGAGCACACTTCCTGTTTTGCGTCTGCACAGCCAAATTTGATTGGCAGCCACGGCCAAACGCTTATGAAATTCGAAAAACCGGGTAAGTTTTTAGTGCAGCTTAGTCCAAAGTTGCCATCTACCAAGTTTGGAAGGAATTGGTCAAAAATTGAGGGAGGAGAAGCATTTTAATTGATTTTCACATAATTCAAAATGGCGGAAAATATACCAGGCGGAATATGACGCCATAGGGTGCATTGGATTCGGGTTGACCCAAGGATTCCAGCCATACTAAGATTTTGACGATCAGACATACGGTTCAAAAGTAACAAGCAGAAATGTACTTGCAACTTTGACCTGTTGTTGGCGCTAGAGAGTTTGAGATGCTGAGTTGAAATTTGCTGACAAGAACCGTGAGGCAGCCTAGAATCAGTGTGCCAAATTTGAAAACCTGTCGTCAGACGGTTCTATGGGTTTCCATAGAATTTCATTGATTTTAACAAAATTCAAAATGGCGGAAAATCCTCAAGGCAGAATATGACGTCATAGGGTGCGATAGATTCGACTTGACCCAAGGATTCCATAGGCAGTGGAATTTTGTTTCTAGCCAAAACGCATCATGAGATATGAGCCAAAAGACATTTTTCCTAGTTATAGCGCCCCCTAGCAGCCAATTTGTTCCAAATTTTTTGGGGTCCTTCAGCGAGGGGTATGGCATAAACTCACCAAGTTTCGTTAAGATACGCCAAAGGCCGGCCGAAATATGAGCACACTTCCTGTTTGGCGTCTGCGCCTCCAATTTTGATTGGCTGCCACGGCCAAACGCTTATGAAATTCTAAAAACCGGGTAAGTTTCTTGTGGAGCTTAGTCCAAAGTTGCCATCTACCAAGTTTGGGAGAAATTGGTCCAAAATTGAGGGAGGAGAAGCATTTTAAGTGATTTTCACAAAATTCAAAATGGCGGGAAAACTATATGGGCGGAAAATGACGTCATGGGGTGCTTTGGATTCGGCTTGACCCAAGGATTCCAGGGATACCAAGTTTTTGAAAATCGGACCAACGGTTCAAAAGTTACAAGCAGAAATGTACCTGCAACTTTGACCTGCTGGTGGCGCTAGAGGGTTGGGGCTGGGGACCTAAAAATTGTTGTGGGGAATGCTGAGACTGTCTCGAATGTGTGTGCCAAATTTGAGCATTTTCCTATGTGTGGTTCTATGGGCTGCCATTGACTTCCCATAGGAGAAGAAAGTTGAATAATAATAATAATAATAATAATAAATATAGCTGCAAGCAGCAATGCGGGGCCAAGCAGCGTGACCCAGCCTAAGTTGCCATGGCAACAGAAAGAACTGACCAGGCAGACGATCAGAGGCACGCACAGGAAGTGTTTACAAGCAGAAATGTACCTCCAACCAGATGGGTAGAGGCATGCACGGCTTCACCGTCAAAATCGATTGACTGTGATGCCTGAAATTACTTCAAGTGTACTAGGTGTGTGTGTGTGTGCTAAGAGACTGCTGAGATATGAGCTCAATGATCTATGATCCTAAATACATTTTGGAAAGTTATAGCGCCCCCTAATGGCCAATGTGCACCAAATGTGGTATGGGACCTTTTGGAGGGGTGGGGCATAATCCCACCAAGGTTGGTTAAGAAAGGTCAAAGGGCTGCCGAGATATGACCACACTTCCTGTTTCACATCTGCACGTCCAAATTTGATTGGCCGCCACGGCCAAACGCTTATGAAATTCGAAAAACCGGGTAAGTTTTATGTGCAGCTTAGTCCAAAGTTGCCATGTACCAAGCTTGGAAGGAATTGGTCAAAGATTGAGGGAGGAGAAGCATTTTAATTGATTTTCACAAAATTCAAAATGGCGGAAAATATACCAGGCGCAATATGACGCCATAGGGTGCGTTCGATTCGTGTTGACCCAAGGATCCCATAGATACTTAGCTTTTGACGATCAGAAGTACGGTTCAAAAGTAACAAGCAGAAATGTACCTGCAACTTTGACCTGTTGGTGGCGCTAGAGAGTTTGAGATGATGAGTTGAAATTTGCTGACAAGAACCTTGAGGCAGCGTAGAATCAGTGTGCCAAATTTGAAAACCTCTAGTCAGACAGTTCTATGGGTTGCCATAGAATTTCATTGATTTTAACAAAATTCAAAATGGCGGAAAATCCTCAAGGCAGAATATGACGTCATAGGGTGCGATAGATTCGTCTTGACCCAAGGATTCCAGAGATAGTGGATTTTTGTTTCTACCCCAAACGCATCATGAGATATGAGCCAAAAGTCATTTTTCCTAGTTATAGCGCCCCCTGGCAGCCAATTTGTTCCAATTTTTGTCTGTTCCTTCATGCAGGGGTGGCGCATAATCTCACCAAGTTTCGTTAAGATACGCCAAAGGGCGGCCGAAATATGACCACACTTCCTGTTTGGCGTCTGCGCAGCCAATTTTGATTGGCTGCCACGGCCAAACGCTTACGAAATTCTAAAATCCGGGTAAGTTTCTTGTGCAGCTTAGTCCACAGTTGCCATCTACCAAGTTTGGAAGGAATTGGTCAAAAATTGAGGGAGGAGAAGCATTTTAATTGATTTTCACATAATTCAAAATGGCGGAAAATATACAAGGCGGAATATGACGACATAGGATGCGTTGGATTCGTTTTGACCCAAGGATTCCAGCGATACACAGATTTTGACGATCAGACATACGGTTCAAAAGTAACAAGCAGAAATGTACATGCAACTTTGGCCTGTTGTTGGCGCTAGAGAGTTTGAGGTGGTGAGTTGAAATTTGCTGACAACAACCTTGAGCCAGCCTAGAATCAGTGTGCCAAATTTGAAAACCTGTCGTCAGACGGTTCTATGGGTTTCCATAGAATTTCATTGATTTTAACAAAATTCAAAATGGCGGAAAATCCTCAAGGCAGAATATGACGTCATAGGGTGCGATAGATTCGTCTTGACCCAAGGATTACATAGGCAGTGGAATTTTGTTTCTAGCCAAAACGCATCATGAGATATGAGCCAAAAGACATTTTTCCTAGTTATAGCGCCCCCTAGCAGCCAATTTGTTCCAAATTCTTTGGGGTCCTTCATGGAGGGGTGGGGCATAAACCCACCAAGTTTAGTTAAGATACGCCAAAGGCCGGCCGAAATATGAGCACACTTCCTGTTTGGCGTCTGCGCCTCCAATTTTGATTGGCTGCCACGGCCAAACGCTTATGAAATTCTAAAAACCGGGTAAGTTTCTTGTGGAGCTTAGTCCAAAGTTGCCATCTACCAAGTTTGGGAGAAATTGGTCCAAAATTGAGGGAGGAGAAGCATTTTAATTGATTTTCACAAAATTCAAAATGGCGGGAAAACTATATGGGCGGAAAATGACGTCATGGGGTGCTTTGGATTCGTCTTGACCCAAGGATTCCAGGGATACCAAGTTTTTGAAAATCGGACCAACGGTTCAAAAGTTACAAGCAGAAATGTACCTGCAACTTTTACCTGCTGGTGGCGCTAGAGGGTTGGGGGTGGGGACCTAAAAATTGTTGTGGGGAATGCTGAGACTGTCTAGAATGTGTGTGCCAAATTTGAGCATTTTCCTATGTGTGGTTCTATGGGCTGCCATTGACATCCCATAGGAGAAGAAAGTTGAATAATAATAATAATAATAAATATAGCTGCAAGCAGCAATGCGGGGCCAAGCAGCGTGACCCAGCCTAAGTTGCCATGGCAACAGAAAGAACTGACCAGGCAGACGGTCAGAGGCACGCACAGGAAGTGTTTACAAGCAGAAATGTACCTCCAACCAGACGGTTAGAGGCATGCACGGCTTCACCGTCAA
>NC_083569.1:10047479-10054979 GCF_027579695.1 Neoarius graeffei
TGTGCAGCTTAGTCCAAAGTTGCCATATACCAAGTTTGGAACGAATTGGCCAAAAATTGAAGGAGGAGAAGCATTTTAATTGATTTTCACAAAATTCAAAATGGCGGAAAATATACAAGGCGGAATATGACGACATAGGATGCGTTGGATTCGTTTTGACCCAAGGATTCCAGCTATACACAGATTTTGACGATCAGACATACGGTTCAAAAGTAACAAGCAGAAATGTACATGCAACTTTGGCCTGTTGTTGGCGCTAGAGAGTTTGAGGTGGTGAGTTGAAATTTGCTGACAAGAACCTTGAGCCAGCCTAGAATCAGTGTGCCAAATTTGAAAACCTGTCTTCAGACGGTTCTATGGGTTTCCATAGAATTTCATTGATTTTAACAAAATTCAAAATGGCGGAAAATCCTCAAGGCAGAATATGACGTCATAGGGTGCGATAGATTCGTCTTGACCCAAGGATTCCATAGGCAGTGGAATTTTGTTTCTAGCCAAAACGCATCATGAGATATGAGCCAAAAGACATTTTTCCTAGTTATAGCGCCCCCTAGCAGCCAATTTGTTCCAAATTCTTTGGGGTCCTTCATGGAGGGGTGGGGCATAAACCCACCAAGTTTCGTTAAGATAGGCCAAAGGCCGGCCGAAATATGAGCACACTTCCTGTTTGGCGTCTGCGCCTCCAATTTTGATTGGCTGCCACGGCCAAACGCTTAAGAAATTCTAAAAACCGGGTAAGTTTCTTGTGGAGCTTAGTCCAAAGTTGCCATCTACCAAGTTTGGGAGAAATTGGTCCAAAATTGAGGGAGGAGAAGCATTTTAATTGATTTTCACAAAATTCAAAATGGCGGGAAAACTATATGGGCGGAAAATGACGTCATGGGGTGCTTTGGATTCGTCTTGACCCAAGGATTCCAGGGATACCAAGTTTTTGAAAATCGGACCAACGGTTCAAAAGTTACAAGCAGAAATGTACCTGCAGCTTTGACCTGCTGGTGGCGCTAGAGGGTTGGGGGTGGGGACCTAAAAATTGTTGTGGGGAATGCTGAGACTGTCTAGAATGTGTGTGCCAAATTTGAGCATTTTCCTATGTGTGGTTCTATGGGCTGCCATTGACATCCCATAGGAGAAGAAAGTTGAATAATAAATATAGCTGCAAGCAGCAATGAGGGGGCCAAGCACCCTATGAGCCTAGTCGTCAGGCTCGCAGAATGCATTTGGGCCAGACAGATGGTCACGAGCACACACAAGAAGTTTCATGTCGATATACCATCGTTTGACTGAGATACAAGGTCATTTGTTGTTCGGCGGCTTCATCATCAAATTCGATTGACTGTGATGGCTGAAATTACTTCAAGTGTACTTGGTGTGTATGTGTGTGTGTGTGTGTGTGTGTGTGTGTGTGTGTGTGCTAGAAGACTGCTGACATATGAGCTCAATGACATATGAGCCAAAATATATTTTGTATAGTTATAGCGCCCCCTAATGGCCAATGTGCACCAAATTTGGTAGGAGAGCTTGCGGAGGGGTGGGGCATAATCCCACCAAGGTTGGTTAAGAAATGTCAAAGGGCTGCCGAGATATGAGCTCACATCCTGTTTGACATCTTCGCAGCTGAGTTTCATTGGCTGCTGCGGCCAAACAGTTTAAAAATTTCAAAAGACTGAGGATAAATTTTGTGCGGCTTGGTGCAATGATGCTATCAACCAAGTCTGGGCAAATTTGGTCAAAAATTGAGGGAGGAGTAGCAATTTACATGATTTTAACAAATTTCAAAATGGCGGAAAATCTACCAGGTGCAATATGACGAGATAGGATAGGTTGGATTCGGTTTGACCGATGGATTCCAGCAATACTAAGATTTTGACAATCAGCCGTACGGTTCAAAAGTAACAAGCAGAAATGTACTTCCAACTTTGTCCTGTTGGTGGCGCTAGAGAGTTTGAGGCGGTGAGTTGAAATTTGCTGACAAGAACCTTGAGCGAGCCTAGAATCAGTGTGCCAAATTTCTCAACCTCTCGTCTGACGGTTCTATGGGTTGCCATAGAATTTCATTGATTTTAACAAAATTCAAAATGGCGGAAAATCCTCAAGGCTGAATATGACGTGATAGGGTGCGATGGATTCGGCTTGAACCAAGGATTCCAGAGATCGTGGAATTTTGTTTTTAGCCCAAACGCATCATGAGATATGAGCCAAAATTCATTTTTGCTAGTTATAGCGCCCCCTAGCGGCCAAGTTGGTCCACGTTTTTTGGGGACCTTTCTGGTGGTGTCCGTCATAATGCCACCAAGTTTCGTTAAGATCTGCCAAAGGGCGGCCGAGATGTGAGCACACATCCTCTTTCGCGTCTGTGCAGCCAAATTTGATTGGCTGCCACAGCCAAACGCTTATGAAATTCGAAAATCCGTGTAAGATTCTTGTGCAGTTTCCTCCACCGTTGCTATGGACCAAATTTGGGAGAAAATGGTCAAAAACTGAGGGAGGAGTAGCATTTTAATTGATTTTCACATAATTCAAAATGGCGGAAAATCTACCAGGTGCAATATGACGAAACAGGGCGCGTTGGATTCATTTTGACCCAAGCATTCCAGAGATACTAAGCTTTTGACGATCAGATGCATGGTTCAAAAGTAACAACCAGAAATGTACCTGCGAATTTGACCTGTTGGTGGCGCTAGAGAGTTTGAGGTGGTGAGTTGAAATTTGGTCACAAGACCCTTGAGGGTGCCTAGAATCAGTCTGCCAAATTTGAAAACCTCTAGTCATACGGTTCTATGGGTTGCCATCGAATTTCTTTGATTTTAACAAAATTCAAAATGGCGGAAAATCCTCAAGTCAGAATATGACGGCATAGGGTGCGATGCATTCGTCTTGACCCATGGATTCCAGAGATAGTGGAATTTTGTTTCTACCCAAAACGCATCATGAGATATGAGCCAAAAGACATTTTTCCTAGTTATAGCGCCCCCTAGCAGCCAATTTGTTCCAAATTTTTTGTTGCCCTTTGGGGAGGGGTGCTGCATAAAGCCACCAAGTTTCGTTAAGATAGGCCAAAGGGTGGCCGAGAAATGAGCACACTTCCTGTTTTGCATCTGCAAGCCAAATTTGATTGGCTGCCACAGCCAAACGCTTAGGAAATTCTAATTACCGGGTAAGATTCTTGTGCAGATTAGTCCCCAGTTGCCATCTACCAAGCTTGGGAGAAATTGTTCAAAAATTGAGGGAGGAGAAGCATTTTAATTGATTTTCACATAATTCAAAATGGCGGAAAATCTACTGGGTGGAATATGACGAGACAGGGCGCGTTGGAGTCGCTGTGACACAAGCATTCCAGCGATACTAAGATTTTGATGATCAGACGTATGGTTCAAAAGTAACAAGCAGAAATGTACCTGCAACTTTGACCTGTTGGTGGCGCTAGAGAGTTTGAGGTGGTGAGTTGAAATTTGGTGACAAGATCCTTGAGGCAGCCTAGAATCAGTTTGCCAAGTTTAAAAACCTCTAGTCAGATGGTTCTATGCGTTGCCATAGAATTTCATTGATTTTAACAAAATTCAAAATGGCGGAAAATCCTCAAGGCAGAATATGACGTCATAGGGTGCGATGGATTCGTCTTGACCCATGGATTCCAGAGATAGTTGAATTTTCTTTCTAGCCAAAACGCATCATGAGATATGAGCCAAAAGGCATTTTTCCTAGTTATAGCGCCCCCTAGCGTCCAATTTGGTCCAAATTTGTTGTGGCCCTTTGGGAAGGGGTTTTGCATAATGCCACCAAGTTTCGTCAAGATTGGCCAAAGGGCCACCGAGATATGAGTGCACTTCCTGTTTTGCGTCTGCGCAGCCAAATTTGATTGGCTGCCACGGCCAAACGCTTGTGAAATTCAAATCACCGGGTATAACTTTTGTGCAGGTTAGTCCAATTATGCTATCTTCCAAGTTTGGGAGAAATTGGTAAAAAATTGAGGGAGTTGAAACATTTTAATTGATTTTCACAAAATTCAAAATGGCGGGAAAAGTATATGGCGGAAAATGACGTCATGGGGTTCCTTGGATTCGTCTTGGCCCAAGGATTCCAGGGATACCAAGTTTTTGAAAATCAGACCAACGGTTCAAAAGTTACAAGCAGAAATGTACCTGCGAATTTGAGCTGTTGGTGGCGCTAGAGGGTTTGAGGTAGAGGCCTGAAATTTGCTGAGAGGAATGTTGAGAGTGTCTAGAATCAGTGTGCCAAATTTCACAACTTTTTACCAGACGGTTCTATGGGCTGCCATAGACTTGCAGAGGCGGAAGTGGACTGAATAATAATAATAATAATAATAATAATAATAATAATAATAATAATAATAATAAGAAACAATAGAATCACTATGGGTGCCTTCGCAGCTTCGCTGCTTGGCCCCCAAATATAGCTGCAAGCAGCAATCCGGGGCCAAGCAGGGTGACCCAGCCTAAGTTGCCATGGCAACAGAAACTACTGACCAGGCAGACGGTCATAGGCACGCACAGGAAGTGTTTACAAGCAGGAATGTACCTCCAACCAGACGGTTAGAGGCATGCACGGCTTCACCGTCAAATTCGATTGACTGTGATGGCTGAAATTACTTCAAGTGTACTAGGTGTGTGTGTGTGTGTGTGTGTGTGTGTCTGTGCTAAAAGACTGCTGAGATATGAGCTCAATGATGTAAGAGCCAAAACACATTTTGGAAAGTTATAGCGCCCCCTAATGGCCAATGTGCACCAAATGTGGTATGGGCCATTTTGGAGGGGTGGTGCATAATCCCACCAAGTTTGGTTAAGAAAGGTCAAAGGGCTGCCGAGATATGAGCACACTTCCTGTTTCGCATCTGCACAGCCAAATTTGATTGGCAGCCACGGCCAAACGCTTATGAAATTCGAAAAACCGGGTAAGTTTTTAGTGCAGCTTAGTCCAAAGTTGCCATGTACCAAGTTTGGAAGGAAATGGTCAAAAATTGAGGGAGGAGAAGCATTTTAATTGATTTTCACAAAATTCAAAATGGCGGAAAATATACCAGGCGGAATATGACGCCATAGGGTGCGTTGGATTCGGGTTGACCCAAGGATTCCAGCCATACTAAGATTTTGACGATCAGACATACGGTTCAAAAGTAACAAGCAGAAATGTACTTGCAACTTTGACCTGTTGTTGGCGCTAGAGAGTTTGAGATGCTGAGTTGAAATTTGCTGACAAGAACCGTGAGGCAGCCTAGAATCAGTGTGCCAAATTTGAAAACCTGTCGTCAGACGGATCTATGGGTTTCCATAGAATTTCATTGATTTTAACAAAATTCAAAATGGCGGAAAATCCTCAAGGCAGAATATGACGTCATAGGGTGCGATAGATTCGACTTGAGCCAAGGATTCCATAGGCAGTGGAATTTTGTTTCTAGCCAAAACGCATCATGAGATATGAGCCAAAAGACATTTTTCCTAGTTATAGCGCCCCCTAGCAGCCAATTTGTTCCAAATTTTTTGGGGTCCTTCATCGAGGGGTATGGCATAAACTCACCAAGTTTCGTTAAGATACGCCAAAGGGCGGCCGAAATATGAGCACACTTCCTGTTTGGCGTCTGCGCCGCCAATTTTGATTGGCTGCCACGGCCAAACGCTTATGAAATTCTAAAAACCGGGTAAGTTTCTTGTGCAGCTTAGTCCAAAGTTGCCATCTACCAAGTTTGGGAGAAATTGGTCCAAAATTGAGGGAGGAGAAGCATTTTAAGTGATTTTCACAAAATTCAAAATGGCGGGAAAACTATATGGGCGGAAAATGACGTCATGGGGTGCTTTGGATTCGTCTTGACCCAAGGATTCCAGGGATACCAAGTTTTTGAAAATCGGACCAACGGTTCAAAAGTTACAAGCAGAAATGTACCTGCAACTTTGACCTGCTGGTGGCGCTAGAGGGTTGGGGCTGGGGACCTAAAAATTGTTGTGGGGAATGCTGAGACTGTCTCCAATGTGTGTGCCAAATTTGAGCATTTTCCTATGTGTGGTTCTATGGGCTGCCATTGACTTCCCATAGGAGAAGAAAGTTGAATAATAATAATAATAATAATAATAATAAGAAAACCGACAAACTCATTAGGGGCCTTCGCCAGCTTCGCTGCTTGGCCCCTAAATATAGCTGCAAGCAGCAATGCGGGGCCAAGCAGCGTGACCCAGCCTAAGTTGCCATGGCAACAGAAAGAACTGACCAGGCAGACGGTCATAGGCACGCACAGGAAGTGTTTACAAGCAGAAATGTACCTCCAACCAGATGGTTAGAGGCATGCACGGCTTCACCGTCAAATTCGATTGACTGTGATGGCTGAAATTACTTCAAGTGTACTAGGTGTGTGTGTGTGTGTGCTAAAAGACTGCTGAGATATGAGCTCAATTATATATGAGCCAAAACACATTTTGGAAAGTTATAGCGCCCCCTAATGGCCAAAGTGCACCAAATGTGGTATGGGCACTTATGGAGGGGTGGGGCATAATCCCACCAAGTTTGGTTAAGAAAGATCAAAGGGCTGCCGAGAAATGAGCACACGTCCTGTTTTGCGTCTGCACATCCAAGTTTGATTGGCAGCCACGGCCAAACGCTTATGAAATTCGAAAAACCGGGTAAGTTTTTTGTGCAACTTAGTGCAACGTTGCCATCTACCAAGCTTGGAAGGAATTGGTCAAAAATTGAGGGAGGAGAAGCATTTTAATTGATTTTCACATAATTCAAAATGGCGGAAAATATACAAGGCGGAATATGACGGCATAGGATTCGTTGGATTCGTTTTGACCCAAGGATTCCAGCGATACACAGATTTTGACGATCAGACATACGGTTCAAAAGTAACAAGCAGAAATGTACATGCAACTTTGGCCTGTTGTTGGCGCTAGAGAGTTTGAGGTGGTGAGTTGAAATTTGCTGACAAGAACCTTGAGCCAGCCTAGAATCAGTGTGCCAAATTTGAAAACCTGTCGTCAGACGGTTCTATGGGTTTCCATAGAATTTCATTGATTTTAACAAAATTCAAAATGGCGGAAAATCCTCAAGGCAGAATATGACGTCATAGGGTCCGATAGATTCTTCTTGACCCAAGGATTCCATAGGCAGTGGAAATTTGTTTCTAGCCAAAACGCATCATGAGATATGAGCCAAAAGACTTTTTTCCTAGTTATAGCGCCCCCTAGCAGCCAATTTCTTCCAAATTCTTTGGGGTCCTTCATGGACGGGTGGGGCATAAACCCACCAAGTTTCGTTAAGATACGCCAAAGGGCGGCCGAAATATGAGCACACTTCCTGTTTGGCGTCTGCGCCTCCAATTTTGATTGGCTGCCACGGCCAAACGCTTATGAAATTCTAAAAACCGGGTAAGTTTCTTGTGGAGCTTAGTCCAAAGTTGCCATCTACCAAGTTTGGGAGAAATTGGTCCAAAATTGAGGGAGGAGAAGCATTTTAATTGATTTTCACAAAATTCAAAATGGCGGGAAAACTATATGG